>NC_091370.1:14860865-14885865 GCF_038502225.1 Cherax quadricarinatus
CATGAAATATTAATTTTAATACACACAAACTGAAGAAGACATGTACAATTACATGACACTTACCTTTATTGAAGATCTGGTGATGACTGATGGGATGGGAGGAGGGGAGACTGTGGATGGTGTTAGCGTTTAGAAGGGGAATCCCCTTCCATTAGGACTTGAGATGTCAAGTCCTTTTCCAGGGTTACTTCCCTTCTTCTTTAATGCCACTAGGACCAGCTTGAGTCACTGGACCTCTGTTGCACAACATATCTGTCCATAGAGGCCTGTACCTTCCGTTCCTTTATGACATTCCTAAAGTGTTTCACAACATTGTCAGTGTCACAATTAGCCACTTGTTCAGGTTTCAATTCTTCACTGTCTATGTACTCCTTGAATTCCTGCACATATTTTTCAACTGCTTTTTGGTCCAAACTGGCAGCCTCCCCATGCCTTATCACACATGTATGCCACTATGATTCTTAAATCTCTCAAACCAACCTTTGCTGGCCTTAAATTCACTCACATCACTACTAGTTGCAGGCATTTTTCTAATTAAATCCTCATGCAACTTCCTAGCCTTTTCACATATGATCGCTTGAGAAATGCTATCTCCTGCTATCTGTTTTTCGCTTATCCACACCAATAACAGTCTCTCAGCATCTTCTATCGCTTGCGATCTCAGTTTCGAAAACATAGTTGCACCTTTGGTAAGAACAGCTTCCTTGATTGCCGTTTTCTTGGCCACAATAGTAGCAATGGTTGATTGGGGTTTTGTGTACAACCTGGCCAGCTCGGAGACACACACTCCACTTTCATAGCAATGATCTCTTTCTTCATATCCATAGTAATTTTCACCCTTTTTGCTGTAGGGTTGGCACTAGAAGCTTTCTTGGGGCCCATGGTGACTTATTTTGCAGGTGCAATCACTAAAAAGGCTGTGATAATATGAAATGTTCCGATTGCATGTTTGGATGGGACCGCAGTGGCTGGCTGGCTTGTAAACACTGGCCGTAAGTGGACGCGTCTCAGACGGAACGAATCGTGTTGGTCGAGTTTTTTAGCTCTAGTCGAGGCAAAATTTTTGCGTTAAAATGTATCGCTAGTCAGATTTAATGTTAGACGATGCCATCGTTGGTCGAGGGTCCACTGTACTTGCAAATAGCTATTGCATAAGTTATAAGTCTTAAAATGTGTACCTTGGCAGGTTTTTACACAATCTCGTATAACAGTACTACATAGTGTAACAGTACATACTAGTTACTAGTATTTTTCAGATTTATTGTCTGTCTAAAAATACATCTCCAGATACTTTTTTTTTTGTGTGTGTTCTTTTTCTAGGCTTGAAATGGGCAGGAGGAGCTTTACAACGAACAGTTCAAGGCTTGGCAGCTGTGTTGTTTAGCTTACAATTCCTTCCGTCCATCCGGTATCAGAACAACTCGGAAATGGCTCGCTGTCTTGCAGAGAATATTCGGGTAAAATTGTTATTTTCATATACATACCATGATACACTGTATAATATCTGTACTGGTATTATATATTTTAACATGGAAAGAAATATTACTAATTACAAAAAGATGAATATAATAGAACTTAGTTTAAAGGTAGAGACAATATTGTACGATACATGTATCTTGCAGTTCCATTTTCTTAAACTATTTTCATTAGTATTTTAACTGTGTTGCAAGAATTCTTATAAAATTCTGATTATAATATTGACTTGCAGCAAACGATTCTAACAGAGAGCTCCTTGTATAATAGCACTGAGGCTGAAGGCAATACACTGCTTCTTATCCTTGATCGCAGAGATGACCCTGTCACACCACTCCTCCATCAGGTAAATTAAACTGTATAAAAATGTAATACAGTAATGATTCACTATAGCATAAAATTGACCTATCCCTCGTTCAGAGTACAGGCACTGTACTTCCCACCCTCTTGACTCTAGTCTAGCTAACCATTTGATCCGAATCCCTTTATAAATATTATATAAAAAGTAATTTTTTTGAGTAATAAGAAATACAGAATATTCATCCACCAAAACTCTTCCTTGCACTTATTTATTAAAGAAATTTAATTCCTCTAAATTCCCTCATGTTTTCCTAGAATTTTTACGTTCTTCAATACCTAATTGCGCATACAGCAATTTCATCATCATCTGACTTATTTGCCTTTAATTTACTTTGTAAATTAAAATTTTCACTGCTTTATGTTATGGCATGCATCTTTTATTTGTTAATGCAGTGGACATATGAAGCAATGGTGCATGAGCTCCTTGGTGTTAACAGCAGTCGAGTGAGTCTGGCCCATGTGTCTGGTGTGTCTGATGACTTGAAAGAAGTTGTCATGTCACCTTCCCAAGATGAATTTTATGCCAGAGTAAGTACAGTTTTGTTGTGCTGTGCTACTTAAAGTTAAATTATTTTAAATTAACCACTGTTTTTACTCTTTGGTAACAAATTGTTATAGATTTTACACTACACCCTGAGGTTATATTGTTTACTTATGAAAATACAGTTCATTAATTGCTTGATATTACTATTATTTTTTTTATTAACACTATGGCTGTTTCCCACCAAGGCAGGGTGGCCTGAAAAAGAAAAACTTTCATCATCATTAACTCCATCACTGTCTTGCCAGAGGCATGCCTACACTACAGTTATAAAACTGCAACATTAACACCCCTCCTTCAGAGTGCAGACACTGTACTTCCCATCTCCAGGACTCGAGTCCGGCCTGCCGGACTTGAGTGCTGGAGTCAGTTTTCATGTCCACTTGTTGCCATTTTAGATACAGTATTTAAAAACCTTTTACTCCCTGTTGGAAGGGAAGCAGCTATGCAAAAAAAACCTCATCAGGGGCCCTGCAACCAAATTATAATTTAATAAATAACACAAGATTGTTAGTTTTTAGAAATGCATTAGTTACCTCGAAATTAATATTTATATTTTTTATGATCACATTGGTTGATGATTTCCTGTGTATTATTAGTCTTATGCTCAGTTTCCCTGGAATCCCTTCATGCTCACACTTCAACAACTTATCCATTAAAAGCCACTTGTCTCCATTCACTCCCATCTAACATGCTTACAAAACTCTGTTGGATGCTCAAATCCCTAAAGCTCAAAGCCTCCTTTAATCCCCCCTCTATCCAATTATTTCTGGGATGACCCACTACCTCTCCTATCTTCCACCTCGGATGCCCTCAACATGTTGATGCCCGCAACATTCTCTCCTCAGCCATCTGAATTATACACCTTAATGACCTCACATTTCCTCTATATTTTTCAAGTAAATTTAATTAATTTATGCTAAAAAGATTTATAGAAGCAACATTAATGTGCTTTCAATGTTAGAGCAAGACATGCACACAGGATGATAATGATGCAAGTGCTTGTGTAGGTCTTCTTTCTTTCAACACACTGGCTGTATCCCACCGAGGCGGGGTGGCCCAAAAGGAAAAACGAAAGTTTCTCCTTTCAAATTTAGTAATATATACAAGAGAAGGGGTTACTAGCCCCTTGCTCCCGGCATTTTAGTCGCCTCTTACAACATGCATGGCTTATGGAGGAAGAATTCTGTTCCACTTCCCCATGGAGATAAGAGGAAATAAACAAGAACAAGAACTAGAAAGAAAATAGAAGAAAACCCGGAGGGGTATGTATATATACGCTTGTACATGTATGTGTAGTGTGACCTAAGTGTAAGTAGAAGTAGCAAGACATACCTGAAATCTTGCATGTTCATGAGACAGAAAAAAGGACACCAGCAATCCTACCATCATGTAAAACAATTACAGGCTTTCGTTTTACACTCACTTGGCAGGACGGTAGTACCTCCCTGGGCGGTTGCTGTCTACCAACCTACTACCAATACTTGTGTAGGTACTGTATAATCAAAATTAAAATTATTTTTCTTACATGTCATTTTGTGGTGTAAATACTGTATGCAGAGAATGTGAAATGTTCAAATTTGAAGACAGAGCGGGGGGGGGGTTACAAACCTAATTCAGGGGGCTAAGGAGGGGTTGTTTAGGCGGTTTGGGCATTTAAAGAAGACGGAGCAGAATAGGATGAACAACAGGGTGTATAAATCTTAAGTGAAAGGAAGAAAGGGTAGGGATTGTACCAGGAATATTTGGAGGGAGGGGTAAAGGAGGCTTTGAGTGCTAGGGGTTTAAGCATCCAGTAGAGTTAGATAGGAGTAAGTGGCAATAAATGATTTTTATGGCTAGACATGCTATTGGAGTGTGAGCAAGTTAATATTTATGAAGAAATGCAGGGAAACCAGAAAGCTGGTCGAGAGTACAGTATATCCTGTATTATCCCTGCATTCTTAAGGAGTGGTGAGAATGTTGCAGTTCAAAGGGTAATTTGAAGGGTGTTTGAGATAGAGGATATCAAATACTATCATAATTCATAAGATCAGTTATATAGTGATTGAAATGTTCTTTGCATATAACTGAAAATAATCTAAAATTTTCTAATTTTTGTTTATTGTATACTATATACATTTCTTGGGAGCAAGGGGCTAGTAACCCCTTCTCCTGTATATATTACTAAATGTAAAAGGAGAAACTTTCGTTTTTCCTTTTGGGCCACCCCGCCTCGGTGGGATACAGCCAGTGTGTTGAAAGAAAGATATACATTTCTAAGCGAGACAGTATAAAGTTGGCATACTGGTTCTTAATTAAAAACTGCATTTACAGAGTATGTACCTGAATTATGGTGAAATTGGACAGACCATTAAGAATCTGATGGAGGAGTATCAAAAGAGACTGTCCAAACAGCAGAAAGTGGAATCCATAAGTGACATGAAGAATTTTGTGGAGAGTTACCCACAGTTCAAGGTGAGTATTTAGTAAATATAACCCCTAGTACCCTGTGAGAATTTATACTTGCTTAAGATTACAAATAATATTTTGCAGTGTATAATGATCAGTTTGTGGGAAGCAATATTAGTGTTATATAGCTGCAGTTTTGCATGAAACTGTGTGTACTATAACCATCACAACTACAACTAAAATTATTTTGTGCTTATATTACATGTGCTGATGTACAGTATCATAAATTTATGAAAAAGTTTGACTGTTCTAACATTTGACTGTTGTCTGAACAGAAAATGTCTGGAACAGTGAGTAAGCATGTGACAGTGGTGGGAGAGTTGTCACGTCTGGTGGGTAACCACGGTCTCCTGCAGTTATCCGAGTGTCAACAGGAACTTGTTTGCGGATCTGATCACAACGTAAATCTTCAGGTATATCTATTTAATTTACTTTTATTCTTAAGTAGATTTATATGGTGTATAAAAAAAATGGCTTCCTTTAATTTTATCAAGAGAAAGCATACTATAAATGAAACTATAGACTTGCCCAAAATGTTGTGTATTGTGGGTCTTGCAAGAAATGTGAAGTATTATTGTTCTATATCGATACCTAATATATAATATGGACTGTATTTTTCATGGAGAATAAGCTTTTTTACTATATCAGGACAACCTTGTCTCAAGATGAAAGGCTACTGACAAACAAATTTTATTTCTAGACAGTGGAGGGTAGTATATTATGCAATTAGTGTGACTGACATATATAAACTATAGAAGGCCCCTTATTAACCAGGGCATTTCAAGCAGTTTGAATGAATGAATAAATTGGTAAATGAATAATAATAAGTATGCATACACATGGGTAGTAATTGTTTTTATCAAGCTTGAAGGAAGAGTGCTTTCTTGGTTTGTTTATTTGGGGCAGAGGAAGCCATATGTTGGGAAAATTGAATTCCCTTCTACTTCTTTTATAGGGATACTTTTATGCAGAAAATTCAGAGTGTGGAAATTAGGAGGTGTGGAGTTAATAAAAGTATTAGTCAGAGGGCTGAAGAGGGGTTGTTGAGGTGGTTTGGTCATTTAGAGAGAATGGATCAAAGTAGAATGACATGGAGAGCGTATAAATCTGTAGGGGAAGGAAGGCGGGGTAGGGGTCGTCCTCGAAAAGGTTGGAGGGAGGGGGTAAAGGAGGTTTTGTGGGCAAGGGACTTGGACCTCCAGCAAGCGTGCGTGAGCGTGTTAGATAGGAGTGACTGGAGATGAATGGTATTTGGGACCTGACGATCTGTTGGAGTGTGAGCAGGGTAATATTTAGTGAAGGGATTCAGGGAAACCGGTTATTTTTATATAGCCGGACTTGAGTTCTGGAAATGGGAAGTACAGTGCCTGCACTCTAAAGGAGGGGTTTGGGATATTAGCAGTTTGGAGGGATATGTTGTGTATCTTTATAGGTATATGCTTCTAAACTGTTGTGTTCTGAGCACCTCTGCAAAAACAGTGATTATGTGTGAGTGTGGTGAAAGTGTTGAATGATGATGAAAGTACGTATTTTCTTTTTGGGGATTTTCTTTCTTTTTTGGGTCACCCTGCCTCGGTGGGAGACGGCTGACTTGTTAAAAAAAAAAAAAAAACTTTTATGGAAGTCACTACAATATACCTAATGGAAGATTTTGGCATCAACATTTATTAGTGAAAGGTTTCAGCAAAACTTTTACTGCTGCAGTTCTGTGCAAAGCATTTCAGTTAAATATGATTAGGTATAACCTGAGTATTATATTTTTATGGATTAGAGCTAAACTAGTAGGGGTCATACAGTGCCTGAGTAGATATACTGCATGCTATGATTCATATTTGAGTAGATGATGAGAAACATTTACATTTATCTTTTATTGACAGAGGATATATCAGCTAGTGACAGATCCTAAAGTCAGGGAGCTGGATGCTGTAGTTCTGGTGATGCTTTATGCTCTCAGGCATGAAGGTCACCCTAACAATGACACACGAGGGCTTGTAAATGCACTTAAGAAGAGGAATGTTATAGACCGTTACTTAAAGGTGAGTCTGAAGTTAATCCCTGATTATGCATTAACAAAAGTAGCAACCTATTGGAGGACAGCCAACCTGCAGTAAGGATAAAGTAACTAGAAGTAGCTACTTGAAGTTGTATTTCTAATATACTATCCTGGTTTTGTACCTGGAATAGCTTTTCTAATTTAACCATGTATTCCAGTGTATCTGTTGCTTATTTACTTCTTAATGAATTTTACCAGTCGCCTCAAATTTATTGATGATATTATTTCTAGTGGCAAGACGGCCAACTTGTTTAAAAAAAAAAATGTATATCGCAAAGAGAAAGCATGACTCTGGCCTTTTATCATGTGAGGATGATTACCTATTTGTGATTGCCTTTTTTTCTGTAGGTATAGAAGCAAATCTAAACTCATTACTAATCTTCAGTATTTATAGTTTATTTGTAGTTTTTAAAGTTTCCAGTGGTTGTAGCACTTAGTATAGTATCTTCACTTGTTAAACATTCTGTTGGTCTATTACTCTGTTTGCAAATTAAAACTTTCTAGCCTGTATATGTCTAGTGTATGCTTTTGTGCAAGTGTGTTTGTCAGATAAATTTGTTTTTGTTCTACTAATTTGTTTATTCACTTTATAAGGACATTGTTTACAGTTGTTGTCATCTTTAATGGACTTTGGAGGAGCAAGAGCCCGTCAGAGTGACTTGTTTGGCACCCAGGTTCCACAAGATGTGTCTACAATTAAGAAGCGTCTCTTCAAAGTCAGTACTGTTCATATGTTAAAACCTTCATATTTACTAAAAACTTATATGAAGTGTAGCTTTACCAGTTTAGTATTACTGTACTAAATCATTTTCTGTATCATTACTAAGATGTTACAGCTTCAGTTTTTATACTATTATTGTTCTCTTATTCTTTTTTTTCACTATTTTTAGCTCTTCTTATTGCTTCTTTTCATATGCAGTATTTTCTCACTCATATAAAGATGAAACTTTTGTCTTAGCAAGTTTCTGTTGTTTTGATTAATCTTGTAGAAAATCAACATGCAAAATTCACAAATAAACAGTAACTTGAAATATTTTTTAGCCAACTGGTACTGATATACAGCACTGACTTTGTGTATATAGTACTTGAGGACATACTTGGATTTATGGCATCCTTTAGATATAATAAAAGCTATTTTTTTTTTATCCCTCTATCATTACAGGGATTGAAGGGTGTAGATAATGTGTATACTCAGCACAAGCCTCTGCTGCTAGAGACTCTAATGGAGCTGATGAGGGGCCGTTTACGTGAGGGAGCTTTTCCCTACTGTGGCAACCCAACCTCCTCAGTAGTAGCCAGGTCTGAGTATATAAGACAAATTACTCAATGAGTACTGTAGATATTGTCACTGTTTCAAATAAGGTATTTTATCACCAGTTGATTTTGTTAAGGTGACCTATACTGTTTCAATTATTGTTATTATTGGAAGGGATTAGGTCCTAGTCATATACAGGAGATTGAGCAACTGCCGTGAAGATGATATTTCTCCCTACAATAAAGGCAGTTATATCATCCTCTCAGTAACAAAGGTCTCTATTGTATTTTGCTGTTTACTAACCTCCTGTATACAAATATCATTTAAGTATATTTGATAACACTTCTCATACTCAACAGACCCCAGAATGTAGTTGTGTTCATCGTGGGAGGAGCAACATATGAAGAATCTGTTGCAGTTCACCAGTTCAACACCAACAATCCTGGAGTACATGTCATTTTAGGAGGTTCCACCATACACAATTCCTCCACTTTCTTAGATTCTATGGAGTCAGCAATGGAAGGTATTCCACGTAAAACTCTTAGAATATAAACATCTTATATATTCATGAAGCTTGGTCTGTTAAATTATTGCAGGTCAGTCTGACAAGGGATATTTTTAAAGTTTAGGTATGTATAACTATATGTATGATTTTAAGCCTTGATCAACAAATATTAATATGTTAGATAAAAGGACACATGTGCAGCTAATTCAACATTTTATTGTGGCAACATTTTGCTGTCCAGGAGCTGCTCAAGCTCCCAGAGTGAAATGATGCCACAGAATAATGTTGCATTAGTTGCACATGTGTCCTTGTACTTAACATATTGTTGGTAATTCTACCAACATTATTACAAATATCAGCATAACATTTCACATGAGCATATTATAACTATCAATCTTAATTTCTTGCAGGTATATTATAACAGTGTTGATTCAAAGGTACCTTAACCTTACTCATGTTAGATTAAGGTGCATTAAATTATGTATGTATAATAAAGTTGGTTGAGGTTGTTAGTTTAGTTATAGTGAATTAATAACATGTTTATTGGTGTGGCCACATTGATCATACCAGTTGCATTGCTTAAGAGAACAAAACAAAACTTTCCAATTTTTTAACTATTCCTATTGATGATATATGCTGCAATCATATATATTTATATAAATGTTATTCTTTTGAATGATGAAGCCTGTAAAGTTTCAAGTATGCTAGAAAATGTTTTTAAGGTATTAGTTTTTATAATGAAACATGCATCTGCACTTCTATATACACAACTTTAATGTACACTCTGGCCGTCTCCCACCAAGGCAGGGTGACCCGAAAAAGGAACACTTTCACCATCATTCACACTATCACTGTCTTGCCAGAGGAGTGGAAAAAAACCTTCTTTTTTAGTAAATTATGCTACATAATCAAAGTGCTGTTGTGACTTGATGAATTGAGGGAAAACCCACATGTAGACAGAAGTAAAATGTAAATAAGAGGCTGTATATTTCAGTCTCTGTCTGGTATCTTAAGCAGTCATTGCTGAAGATTATCTCAGACAGGCGAGTTCTCTTTTGTGTTTCATTATGTTTCTGTCTACTTGTGGGGTTTCCTGAATACGTAGTTAATTGTTACTATTTTTCCTAGCTGAATGAAAATCCCTTGGTGTGCAACAACTAGGCTTAGCTAAACATTCCTTAAATACATGAAAGCCAAAAATTTTTTGTAAGTGCTGTACACAATGTTACCAATGAACTGTTGTGATAAATTTAAAAAAAAAATACAAAATGAGAGACTCGCTAAAATCAAAGTACAGAACATATTTGTCTTTCTTTCAACTGATGCTTTTACTCGAGTACTGGTAAAACTACAGATTCATTAACAGACATAAATGGAGGTGCGCACAAACAAAATTAAGTAAATATATTATTTAAGTTTTACACAAGTACAAACAATAACATTTTTCCCTTGTGTAATAGTGTGATCAAATTTAGCGAGTTTCTAAACTTGTATGTAATTACTTATGTGTGTAGTATTGGATTTTTGTTTTAATGGCATGTACAGGTATAATATGGATATGAAGGTGCAGTGTTCATATATAGAATACTTTCTGTTGGCTGTGTATTCCAGCCTCACTGTAATGTGACTGTACATATTTATGAAAATAAATTAAACAAGTATTTAATGTTTTTTTAATTTCCACCAAGTACAGTGGACCCCCGCCTTACGATATTAATCCGTTCCTGAGAGCTCATCGTAAGCCGAAATTATCGTTAGCCGAATTAATTTTCCCCATAAGAAATAATGGAAATGAAGAAGACATGCACAATTACTACTCTACTAAGAACAGAATACATGACACTTACCTTTATTGAAGATCTGGTGATGATTGATGGGATGGGTGGAGGGGAGAGTGTGGAAGTTATTGTTTAGAAGGGGAATCCCCTTCCATTAGGACTTGAGGTAGCAAGTCCTTTTCCGGGGTTACTTCTCTTCTTCTTTTAATGCCACTAGGACCAGCTTTAGAGCCACTGGACCTCTGTCGCACAAATCTGTCCATAGAGCTCTGTACCTCCCGTTCCTTTAAGACTTTCCTAAAATGGGCTATAACATTGTCACTGTACAGGCTGCCAACATGGCTTGCAGTAGCTGTGTCAGGGTGATTTTCATCCGTAAAGGTTTGCAATTCAACCCACTTTGGACACATTTCCTTAATCTCTTTTTTCAATTCCATACTAAGTCTCTCCCTTTTTACCACAGGGATGGCACCAGAAGCTTTCTTGGGGTCCATGGTGACTTATTTTGCAGTTACAAGCACTAAAAACACTGGGATAATGTGAAATGTACCGAATGTATGCATAGATGCAACCACACTGGCTGGCTTGTAAACACTGGCACTGAGGCCACACGTGGGACGCGTCCCGGACGAATCATGTAAGGCAAGTTTTTTATCGTGAGGCGAGGCAAAATTTTTGCGTTCAAATGCTTCATATGGTGGATTTAACGTAACGCGATGCGTTTGTAAGGCGGGGGTCCACTGTAATTCAAAAGTTTTGATGCAATTGCTTTATCTCGATCAGTGGCACAGCCAGGAATTTAATCTGGGGACTTAAAATTACAATATGCTGAAAAAATCAAAGAAATCATTTATAAAATGCCTGACTTTCAGTATGTATGTGAAATTTCTTGACCTATCGTGCTTTGTAGCCCCTATAATAGTGGTAAATAGCCACTGATAGGAGATGTAATGAACAATTGCTCCAATTTCATTATTATTATATTCATGAGAGAGAAGCGATAAACCTGTAAGGGGTCAAACAGCACCTGAGAGAATAGGAGGACATTCAGGTTCAATGCAAGGAAGGTAGGAGCAGATGCAATTCCTTAGATAAAGAGCCTCTCACCAGCATCAAGGAACCTTCCTTGAGGGGTACCATAATTTCAGAAAATACTGTTATTTTATAATCTAAATTAAATGTACACTGAAGAGGAGCATCCATATTAGGAGCTAACCCCAGTATAGGCCCACTTCCAAGGTTGACATAAATTGCCTTGCAAAGTTTTGATAGTAATACAAGGTCGATAGATTTTGGGGGCAATTTTTGACATTGTAACCCATGATATATAATCACATTCACAAGACAGTGCTACACCCAATGGGTTGTACATAACACTATGTCAGAGAAAATTTGGATAATGCAACAAAATTGGTCTATTTGCAAGGCCAACAATGTACTCGTGTTACTAAGAGAGTTATGGAGATAAAGACCCGAGTTGCTTATAATCTCCATCCAACCATCATAATGACAGAGCAGATTGGTTCATCAGTGGTTTCTTACAAGAGCAATTCCAACCTGGAGGTACTGATTGCTTGCACATTATCACAAAAGCCACTTCACCTAAATGAGCACTGTAAAGGTTCCCAGTAAATGGTTAAATAACTGCAGACAGTATTATATTTTTCTCACTACCATTGCCTTTGACACTGCTCACCTTAATTCACAAATTCATTCTGCTAAACTAAAGAACAAACTTTAATGTCTTATCTCAGATAGCCCTTGGTCTAAATTTTCCCTTACTGACTGTTACTAATCTGTCTTTTGTCACAGTTTCCCAACATCAGCTTGAATTTATATTTATGGATAACGGTGACCCCTGATGGGCTTTTCAGTGCTGCACAGTAAAGGTGAAAGAAATGGTACAGAGAAGGGATATTGAGAGAAGGACATTGGCAGAATAGGAAATGAAGATCACTGTCAATGTATTTTGGTGTCAGTTAAAAAATCATATAGTGAGTCTACATTAAAGGTAGGGCTGTCAGAGACAATTACAGTGGACCCCCGGTTTACGATCAGCTCCCAATGCGACCAATTATGTAAGTGCGTTTGTATGTGTATGTTTGGGGGTCTGAAATGGACTAATCTAATTTACAATATTCCTTATGGGAGCAAATTCGGTCAGTACTGGCACCTGAACATACTTCTGGAATGAAATAATATCGTACACCGGTGGTCCACTGTATTACTACATTCATGGGGAACACTAAACCCATAGGAATCATACAGTACCTGAGGATATGGGAGGCAATAAATTTTGATCCAGGGAAAGGTAGGTCATGCCCAATTTTTTGTTTTAAGAGCCACCTCACTTGCATCACCATCTTTAGGAGCTCTTGGAGAGAAGGACAGGCAAAGTAAGCGTATCAGCACTTCAAAATAAATTTTGGGGACACTGTCATACACATTGAAACCATATCCACTTGCTCATTCATTGTTGCTTCAGACATCCATAGTGTATTGTAGTCTATCCAGACACTTTAAATCTCAACATCCCATCATACTTCATATACAGTACAGTAATAATGCTGCATTACTTATAAGAAAGAAGAAATTTTTTTGCTGGGTCTCTGGATGCACTGATGTTCAGGGCACCGAACACAGCCTCAATTCAATCTGCTATTTGTAACCTTTTGATCTTCAACTGGGATTCCCTTTCCTGCACTATTTTCCAATACTTTCATCAACTTGAAATCTACTGGCAATAATATTAGTCTTGAGTTAGAGCACAACAAATTGCTTTTCATCAAACAGCAATTATGTTCCTGGTCATTTTCTTTCCATCATGGATGGGTATGAGAAACTGCTCTCTGGTGATTATCAGTCACAACTCACACATGGATACTGCATGGAAATATGATTGGCACCTCTGTGAGAATTGCCAGGTAAAGCTATAGGTTAACTATATCTTTATAGAATATTCTATATAGGAAACAGTGCTAAATGACCCTTATGAGTTTAGTGCTTAGTTATGATTATAATAATAATCTATCAAGCAGAGAGCAAACAGAATTCACTTTCAATATCTGCAGTACCATGATGCAGTCTAAGTGACCTCAACGAAGTTCCACCTTAAGTGCAGACTCATTCTTTGACTTTTTAACATAAACAATCCATAGTATTTACACCAACACTGAAATTAATTTTGCACCTGCACTAAACCCCATCGTCACTAACTCCTATTCTTATACCCCACACCACAGTACTGTGTGACTCATACAGGTTTAGCACTTGTTTAATGATGTCACTTTCGATGAGTCATTCTATTTACTTTGTAATCGACTAGTATTTTACCTATTCAGTACAATCTGTATTTATATTTATATATCCCTTCACAGGGGCATGCCTTGATGCCACTGATGGACTCTTGATCCAAGGAATTGGACCTATCATCCCCTTATTACCTCCCATTTTCTAGGCACTGTATGGCTCATATAATTGGTTGGTTGATTGGATTTAAGCCTGTTGACTACTCAAAAGGTCATCAAGGCTCAACGTAACCTGTTTGCCACAGGTCAAGTATCCTTTAATCCCTTATATGTGTAGGGATTAAAGTAAACACTGAAAAAGAAACACTTTCACCATCATTAACACTATCACTGTCCTGCCAGAGGAGCACAGATACGACAGTTCAGACGTCCCTCAAAACATCAAATATTCCCACCCCTCCTTCAGAGAGCAGGCACTGTACTTCCCACCTTCAGGACTCGAGTTTGGCTAACCAGTTTTCCTAAATCCCTTCACAAAATATTACCTTGCTCATACTCTATCAGCTTGTCAGGTCCCAAAACCTATTTACCTCCACTCCTATCTAACATACTTGCACATGCCTTCTGTATATCCAAACCCTTTCCACTCAAAATCCTCCTCCTATATATATTACTAAAAATAAGAATATATATATATATATATATATATATATATATATATATATATATATATATATATATATATTTGTATATATATATATTTTGTATATATATATATATACAAAATATATATATATACAAATATATATATATATATATATATATATATATATATATATATATATATATATATATATATATATATATATATACAAAATAGGATGACTTGAAATCTGCAGTGAAGGGAAGGAAAGGGTAGGTATCCAACTAGGAAAGGATGGAGGGGGGATAAAAGAGGTTTTGTGTGCAAGGGGCTTGGACATATAGCAGGCATATGTGAGGATGTTAGAAGTGGAGACAAATGGTTTTTGGGACTTGAAGAGCTGGCCAGGAGTGAAGAAGCAGGATGTGAGTGTGGGGGAGGTGCGTGAGGTGCGTGTTTGTGCATATTTCGCCTGCTCTTGCGAATTCCTTGCATATATATATATGTCGTGCCGAATAGGCAGAACTTGCGATCTTGGCTTAAATAGCAACGCTCATCTTGCCATATAGGACAAGTGAAAATTTATGTATGCCATAATTTCGCCAAAATCATTCTGAACCTAACGAAAAAAATATATTTCACTGTGTTTGTTTAGTATTAAATTATTGTAAACAAATCTAAAATATATTTAGTTGGGTTAGGCTAAAATAAATTGTTCTTGTTATAATAAGGTTAGGTAAGTTTTCCAAGTTCCTTTTGGTGCAAAATTATAAATTTTTACATCAACATTAATGAAAAAAATATATCTTTAAACGTATAAGAGAAAATTTTAGAAAGGACTTAATTTTAAATGAGTTCTTGCTAATTGACCAGTTTTACATATTCGGCACGACATATATATATATATATATATATATATATATATATATATATATATATATATATATATATATATATATATATATATATATATATATATATATATATTCGTGCCGAATAGGCAGAACTTGCGATCTTGGCTTAAATAGCAACGTTCATCTTGCCACATAGGACAAGTAAGATAAGATAAGATAAGATAAGATTTCGTTCGGATTTTTAACCCCGGAGGGTTAGCCACCCAGGATAACCCAAGAAAGTCAGTGCGTCATCGAGGACTGTCTTTAACTGATTTCCATTGGGGTCCTTAATCTTGTCCCCCAGGATGCGACCCACACCAGTCGACTAACACCCAGGTACCTATTTGCTGCTAGGTGAACAGGACAACAGGTGTAAGGAAACGTGTCGAAATGTTTCCACCCGCCGGGAATCGAACCCGAGCCCTCCGTGTGTGAAGCGGGAGCTTTAGCCACCAGGCCACCGCCAAAATCATACCGAACCTAACGAAAAAAATATATTTCACTGTGTTTGTTTAGTATTAAATTATTGTAAACAAATCTAAAATATATTTAGTTGGATTAGGCTAAAATAAATTGTTCTTGTTATAATAAGGTTAGGTAAGTTTTCTAAGTTCCTTTTGGTGCAAAATTATAAATTTTTACATTAACATTAATGAAAAAAACATATATTTAAACGTATAAGAGAAAATTTTAGAAAGGACTTAATTTTAAATGAGTTCTTGCTAATTGACCAGTTTTACATATTCGGCACGACGAGGATATGATCAAGTTAGAGTATGTAGGAAAGAGGGAAATTTTTAAAAGTAGGCCTTAGACAAGGATGTGTGATGTCACCGTGGTTGTTTAATATATTTATAGATGGGGTTGTAAGAGAAGTAAATGCGAGGGTCTTGGCAAGAGGCGTGGAGTTAAAAGATAAAGAATCACACACAAAGTGGGAGTTGTCACAGCTGCTCTTTGCTGATGACACTGTGCTCTTGGGAGATTCTGAAGAGAAGTTGCAGAGATTGGTGGATGAATTTGGTAGGGTGTGCAAAAGAAGAAAATTAAAGGTGAATACAGGAAAGAGTAAGGTTATGAGGATAACAAAAAGATTAGGTGATGAAAGATTGAATATCAGATTGGAGGGAGAGAGTATGGAGGAGGTGAACGTATTCAGATATTTGGGAGTGGACGTGTCAGCGGATGGGTCTATGAAAGATGAGGTGAATCATAGAATTGATGAGGGAAAAAGAGTGAGTGGTGCACTTAGGAGTCTGTGGAGACAAAGAACTTTGTCCTTGGAGGCAAAGAGGGGAATGTATGAGAGTATAGTTTTACCAACGCTCTTATATGGGTGTGAAGCGTGGGTGATGAATGTTGCAGCGAGGAGAAGGCTGGAGGCAGTGGAGATGTCATGTCTGAGGGCAATGTGTGGTGTGAATATAATGCAGAGAATTCGTAGTTTGGAAGTTAGGAGGAGGTGCGGGATTACCAAAACTGTTGTCCAGAGGGCTGAGGAAGGGTTGTTGAGGTGGTTCGGACATGTAGAGAGAATGGAGCGAAACAGAATGACTTCAAGAGTGTATCAGTCTGTAGTGGAAGGAAGGCGGGGTAGGGGTCGGCCTAGGAAGGGTTGGAGGGAGGGGGTAAAGGAGGTTTTGTGTGCGAGGGGCTTGGACTTCCAGCAGGCATGCGTGAGCGTGTTTGATAGGAGTGAATGGAGACAAATGGTTTTTAATACTTGACGTGCTGTTGGAGTGTGAGCAAAGTAACATTTATGAAGGGATTCAGGGAAACCGGCAGGCCGGACTTGAGTCCTGGAGATGGGAAGTACAGTGCCTGCACTCTGAAGGAGGGGTGTTAATGTTGCAGTTTAAAAACTGTAGTGTAAAGCACCCTTCTGGCAAGACAGTGATGGAGTGAATGATGGTGAAAGTTTTTCTTTTTCGGGCCACCCTGCCTTGGTGGGAATCGGCCAGTGTGATAATATATATATATATATATATATATATATATATACATAAAATAAAAAAAATTTAATTTTATACACGCCACACCTTTTGGATTAAAAACTATTTTATTTTAATTGTCTATATGAATAAATGTTTCAGTATCTATATAGATTAGCACGTTAATGTGAATATAATAGTTATTTATATATGAATGATGCCTTTCCTTTATTTTCCCTTTATGAGATGGGGGAGGTAAGTGTTTGGATGATAAATTTCTCTTGATTCGAGGAATCAGATATATCTTTCGGAAATAAGTTTCTTCGATTTTTTTTTTTTTTTTGGGGGGGGGGTTACAGGCGATTTACGCTATGTACGCGTGTACTTATGTATACCTGTGCCTAAATAAATTTTCTCTTTCTGGGAGCAGACCTGATTACCTCCCATTCTCCAGCGTTATATTACAAGTGCAAGTTAAGAGCTTTCTTGATTATAATAATAATTATACATGAAAGGGACCCATTATTTTATTTTATAGAAGGGGTGTCTGTGTGAGGGTCCGGGGAGGTGATGGCGGGACGGAGGCGCCAGGAAGTACACTCACCGTCTTAAGTTGAACTAATATTGTGATATAACTGGACGTGAACACTACACATGGTGACTGAGATGGTCAGGCGGCTCCTCTACATGATGGTGACAAACTCCCAGATAAAGGTAATGTTATGTTATGTAAGAACTCAGTAAAGACAAAACTTGAGTGAGATTTATCCTCGTGGTTATAATTATAACCCTGATTTTTTTAAAGTGGTAAGCCGGTGGAAGGACTCAGTCAGATGACCAAAAGCTCCAGCTGTGGGTCATCATATGACTGATACCCACGTCAGGAAATACATGTCCTGTTTCCTGACAAACACAGGCAAACTTGAGGGACTTGTGCTTAATGGCCGCCTCCCGCCAGGAAGGTTCCTCCATCCTGCTGAGTGGCTCTTGATCCAGGGGATTGGACCCACTTTCCCATTCCTTAGGTCGAACCTGATTGCCTCCTATTCCCCAACTGCTGTGTGTCTCTCCTTCGGGTTTATTGCTCCCCCATAAATGTAAATACTTAATTTTACAGGTGAAAATTGAAATGACTGCATTTCACGAAGGAAGTTAGATTGATCTCAGCGAAGCGCTCTTGATCTAAGGAAGTGGAGCTACCCTCTCTTGAATAAAATTTATTTGCATCCTGTTCCCCAGGCGCTGTACGACCCCCTTACGGGTTTAGCGCTTCCCGCTGGCTATACTGATGAGATTGCTAATTAATTTTGTTTGGCTTAATGTTAATTATTTATTGCCATTGTGTGCTAATGCCAGTTTTACAATAATTTAAACGGCAGTCTATAAAACACCTCTAGTTTTTGGCCAGTTATGAAACTGACAAAAAAAAGGTACTTTCTTTTTTAATGTTTTTTTTTTGGGGGGGGAAGGAAATTAGATACGTATAGGCAGTGAAGTGTTTTACTTCTACTAGGCAAATCCATTAACCCTAGTGAAGTATGCCTTTAGAAATATAGGCCTAAGATACGTAATATGAATAGCTTCGTTGTAGGTTATACAATAAACACCAAACTAATAATTTGTGACTTATCAAGACTATCATTTAACCTGATCCCTTCCAAGGTGACCTTGATGCGACATCCAAATTGCCATTTAAACTGATCCCTTCAAAGGGGACCTTAATGCTGGTAACTGGCTCTTCATCCCAGGAATTGTAGCCATTCCCGCCTTTCGTGGATCAGGCCTAATTAACTCATTTTCTAGGCTTTAATTGTTCCCTTTCTGGTTTAGATCTTGCCAGTGAGTATAATAATGTTTAATCCGATATAAACAAAACATTGCTATTTAATGTAATGAACTGTGTAAATCCATACGAGAAGAAAAGATAAACGTTTTAGGGTAGCGATTCTGATGTTTAATCAGGTAAGTGGTCCATTTCTATTATATATACATCAAGCTACTAAGTAAATGTTTAACACAAACGAGATAATTATCAAAGAAAACTCAAGTCGTTTTGAAAAAACCTGTTAATTCCTACGAAATATACCCAACAGCCAGTTGTGATGGCTCTGTTAATTCCTAAGAAATATACCAAACAGCCACTTGTGATGGCTCTCTGTGCCCGAGGGATGCTAGCAGCAATAGCCTGATTGATCAAGCAGTCAACATCAAGCTGGGGGTCTGAGAGTAGAACCCGAAATAAGTCACAAGTAACGCAGATTTGACAAAAGAGTAGCTTTCAGAGGCTAAGAATAGCATATATTTACTGTACCTTATAAATAAGCCTATTTTAGTATGAATTATTACGATATTAAATGAGGGGTAATAAATAAACATAACTTACATTATCGAAGTATGTACACATTTAGAATAATTAATTCAGTTCGGATATTTTTCTTAAGAAAAACGCTTCTGTCATGGGTATGACAAAACTATCTATGCAGGTCACTAGGCAACAACATAATGTTTACTTATTACTCAAAACACCAACAGGTTAATCTTTATGTTTAATATTGAACTATCTTGTAACTGCAAAATATGGCATGGATCATACTTTGGCTGGGTTTAGAGCATGTGCTGATCAAAGGAAACAGGTTTACTTCTACCTGGCTTTAAGCTCGGCACTGCGTGGTCATTGGCCCCCAGGAGCTCCTCATAATCTATTCTCACCATATCTGCCGCATTTGATAACGAGCTGTTAATCCATACCAAACAAAGAGTATTAATATCCAACATATGTAAAGAGAAGATAAGCGCAGACAAAGGAATACTTTCACTTCTCTCCTACACGCATATTGTAAATGATCCAAATCTGACTGAAACGTCGTAAGATTCTCTTTTCTATTTGCATATTACACGCATACATTTACAAACAAACTCATATACATGAACGCAAACAGACACCCTCCCCCTATCCCAGCCAATACGCCAAGGACTGCTTAATTACCGAACTGTTCATCAGTAACCGCACAAGTGCATGCCGCCATCTGTTCTTGACGAGGCGTCAGTCAATTTACTCTGCTAATTGATTCTACTAGAGTTTCACACAACTGGTGAGAATTGATCTTGAGTAACTGACAAACTAAAAGACCTTTGGGTGATGTTTGTATTAAGTATGTGTATGCATGTATAAGGGTGCGTATGATTAATTGATGCGTCTGTTTTTTTTTTTTTTTTTTAGTTATCTGAAGGAATGTACAGGATGCAGGATAAGCGTTTCTATCAGGCATTTTATACACGGTAACAGTTTTTATCGTACTTCATCTCATTTAAGAGTGTGGCTATTGCACTAGTTTAAAATGATTTTGTGAATATATGCTTTATTTAATTTTAAGGAATATTCGCGACTTATTCGTAACTTCCATAGACTATTCCAGGCAGAAATAATGCCGCATCTCAGTAGTCAGGGAGGCCGATTCAAAACTGAAAGGTCCAATGTTAGAATCCTGGATGACCTGAAAAATATAGACAAGTTTCCCTACACCTCCTGCCCCAGTAAATTGGTACTCAAGAGTCGTATCCTACAATATCTAATCAAACACTTGGCTTGAAAATCCGCCATAAGTGAAGGCATTCATATTCCGGACACAGAGCACATCTTAAGATAACACTAAGTAAATTCATATCATTCCGACCGACGAAGTTAAAACGACATTAGTGCTTCGGTAAAAAAAAATAATCATAAGATAGGATGTACTTAATATTTGGAAAAGATATTATATGAACTGGCACACGCAATAATGAAATCTAAGTTCATGTGTGGAAAATTGCAATACAGCCAAATAAATTCCCGTGGGAAAATACAATATGTGGCTGGCTCCGGTCTCCATCGCTATGTCTTTGATGTCTAGGCTTGAAAAGATCTAGGCATGACATTTCCTGCAATTGCAGTATTAAAGAATACCAAATATTTTATTTTCGAGATTTTCACCCATTATTATTATTTATTATTATTATTATTATTTTATATTATATAATTATTATAATAATTATTATTTTTATTTTATTAGTGTTTTTAATGTTATGACGGAGGTATTCCAGTATTTTATTGATCATACGTCCATCACTCCTGCCCTTGAAACAAGACTTCACAATACGTATCACCAAAATAAAACAAATTGTAAAATGAATATTACCGAACCTTCGGGCGACCTGTATGACAAGAACCCGTCCAGAGAGACTGTCAGCATGTATAAAAGAGAGTATCCATCTTATAAAATCTTGAACATATGTTCAATGTGCAATAAACATTTGTTTTTTTTTTTGGAGATTGACTTATTTTTCATTCAACAGCTGATTTGCCAGTAAAAATGTTCTTCGATTTTAATCGGTCAGTTGGTGATATACTATTTAATGAACTGAAGCTTAGTGTTGTCAGAAAGATTCAGGAAAGTGCGAATCAAATGTTTGTATCTAGTGAAATTAAGCAGATGTAAATTATTTTACACTTAGGCTTCTTTTTTTTGCGCTATGACAAATCCAAAGGCAGCGAGACTGACTTTCCTTAAATACATTATTGCATTTCCAAATGGTGAGGTATTCGTATATGAGAAACGAGTCATTTATAACAACTTACATTATTTCTTGTATTATAATATATATTTTGTTTCCTACAAAGGGATTGATCCTTTTGATTATACAGTAAGTGTCCCGTAGCTCGATAACTAGCGAACTCAGCTCACACATTGAGGTCCGGAGGTCGATCCCCAGTACGGGTGGAAACATTAAGACGTGTGTTCTTAAGGAACCTGCTGTCTTTGTTCACCTCTCACTAAAATAGGTACCTGGGAGTTAGTCGATTGGTGTGGGTCGCATCCTGAGGACAAAATTGACCTAATTTGTCCTAAATGCTCTACATAACAGTTGACTTTCTATATAGTAGTTGTCACTAATGTCAGTTTGACCTGTATACCTTGTACATGTACTTATAGAAATAGATTATTATTATTATTATTATTATTATTATTATTGCATTAATTGCCGTATTAAATATTCAAGAGAATTGGATAATTTTTTTCCTCGCTCTCTCTCTCTCTCTCTCTCTCTCTCTCTCTCTCTCTCTCTCTCTCTCTCTCTCTCTCTCTCTCTCTCTCTCTCTCTCTCTCTCTCTCTCTCTCTCTCTCATATGTGTCTGATGTCATGAAAGGTTCTATGAAATGTTCCGGCAAACTTGATACTACAAATTAAGCTCTTTGTTGGTAGAAAAACTTGTTAAATGGCAAATGCCTCGCTGCAACACGCAATCAACCATATTATTAAACAATTTAATATCAGTGGTCAGTACAGCCAGCCCAACATTTTCCACATATCAAAGCCTTCAATAAGAGAGATAGTTCGTTACTTTTAAGGCCTATCAACTGCACAAGGGTCCTCAAGTCTGCTATTCCCTTTTGCACAGTGTATGTACACTGAGAGATGTCCATTTAGTTGTATATATTATGTGATCAGTTAGGGTATAATACGCAAATTCCCTTAAAATAATTTTTTCTGGACCAGTTCCGCGGGGGCATTGACCCCCGTATCACCCTCAAGGTACAATGCTTACAGTGTGACTCAAATATGAGTAACCAACACCGCGGAGTTTTTCGCGAATCCATCCCGAGTACCGCGTAGCTCACTGGTCAGAGTATTCCACTTACATTGGCATGATCCTGGGTTCGATTTCCTGTCATGCAGACATGTCTGGGTAAGTTTCCATACACCCTTGCTACCCCTGCCCACCTAGCAGAAATAATAGGTACCCGTGTGTTAGTCTACTGTTGCGGATGGTATCCGGAGGGGTAAATGTGTAAGAAACACCAGTCCGCCTTGAATGTCATATCTGGGTAAGAAAACGCTTACCTTGTGTGTAAGAAACTCAGGTACCTGCTGGAAGTGTTCAGGCGAGTAAAATGTATCAGTGAACCTAATGATGCTAACTTAAAAAAAATATGTAATAATTTTATATTAATCAAATCACGGCACCGGACTTAGAGTTTTAGGACTCACTTACCATTGTCACCAGTGTAATACTTGTGTAATATATATATATATATATATATATATATATATATATATATATATATATATATATATATATATATATATTGTGCTAGTCAATTTATAGACAGGCTCCCTGACCAAATCTTAAATCACGTGGCCCCCGTTTGAACCAAGCATTTAGGCCCCCAGACCTAGGTGCGTGGGGGGGACACGTGACAAGGCGTGGCGAGGGAGCCTGTCTATAAATGGATTAGCACAATGTATATATTAGACAAGTATTATAATGTTGACAACGGGTTCATGTCCGATTCCTTCTGTAATTTGTTTGCAATCGTGTTATTACGATTTCGCGAGAGTTATATTAAATTACTAAAGAAGGACTATTTCAATAACAGGGTTATATATATAAGTGATGTTCTGGCCTCACAAAATAACGCGAACACTTTAAAACATGGCGCGTTATGCTGGCAACACCAGGCCGATGTTGGGAGGAAAAAATTTTAAACCCAAAAATGACCTCAAATACGTTTACAACGAGCTCTACTGGTAAAAGTCTGCTCTAACCAGTTAAAGTACTATTTTCATGAGTTCTTAAAACTAAAATGCGGATGACTTGGGTATAAAATAAGGAGGAGATGCAGGATGGTGGCTGGGAAGTAGGAAGGGATATTGGTAGGTATTTGGAAGGTAGGTGGGAGGGTCTGGTGTACCACCCCCTCAATACGTGGTGTGGGAGAGAAAACCGGTCAAAACTTTGATTGGCTTGTCCCCAGAATAGAAAGTCCATTACAGGTTTTTTAGTGGATGGAGTAAGTGAGGGCTGAGAAAGGGACGGGTGGGTAGGCTTCGGGAAAGAAAGTGTGTGAGCTAAAATACACGGAGGCTCACGTACAGGTATACACGCGTGCGCGCGCGACACACACACACACAATATATATATATATATATATATATATATATATATATATATATATATATATGTATATATATATATATTATATATATATATATATGTCGTGCCGAATAGGCAGAACTTGCGATCTTGGCTTAAATAGCAACGCTCATCTTGCCATATAGGACAAGTGAAAATTTGTGTATGCAATAATTTCGCCAAAATCATTCTGAACCTAACGAAAAAAATATATTTCACTGGGTTTGTTTAGTATTAAATTATTGTAAACAAATCTAAAATATATTTAGTTGGGTTAGGCTAAAATAAATTGAGCTTGTTATAATAAGGTTAGGTAAGTTTTCTAAGTTGCTTTTGGTGCAAAATTATAAATTTTTACGTCAACATTAATGAAAAAAAAAATCTTTAAACGTATAAGAGAAAATTTTAGAAAGGGCTTAATTTTAAATGAGTTCTTGCTAATTGACCAGTTTTACATATTCGGCACGACATATATATATATATATATATATATATATATATATATATATATATATATATATATATATATATATATATATATATATATATATATATGTCGTGCACTCTGCACTCTGAAGGAGGGGTGTTAATGTTGCAGTTTAAAAACTGGAGTGTAAAGCACCCTTCTGCAAGACAGTGATGGAGTGAATGATGGTGAAAGTTTTTCTTTTTCGGGCCACCCTGCCTTGGTGGGAATCGGCCAGTGTGATAATAAAAAAAATAAATATGTATATATATATATATATATATATATATATATATATATATATATATGTCGTGCCGAATATGTAAAACTGGTCAATTAGCAAGAACTCATTTAAAATTAAGTCCTTTCTAAAATTTTCTCTTATACATTTAAAGATATATTTTTTCATTAATGATATTGCAAAAATTTTTAATTTTGCTCCAGATGA
>NC_091370.1:14890865-14950865 GCF_038502225.1 Cherax quadricarinatus
GTAAAATGCTGAACCTGTTAATCTAGGTACCACGGTTTGAACCCCCACCCTCCCCCCAGGCCACCTTTCTGTATGAATATATGTATAAACCTAGGACTGTATATAGACATGAATGTATGCATGTATAATTATCCTTGATGTGGTAATAATGGCAATAAATTCATTAGAAGGGAGCGAGAGGGCTGCAAGAGGCACGCAATGGACAAATTAAGGTCACACTGATTTAATATCTTGACTTGGGAAATCTTGTTGAGCATGAGAAGGGGAAGGAGAGGCGGGGGGGGGGGGAGCAGAGTAATAAGTACCAGTCAAGTCACCTGCAGCCACAGTGTGCGTGTCTGTTCCTGTGTGTGTGTCTGTGTGTACGTTATGTCGGTATATGCTCACTAATCTCTCTGTGTGACTGCGGGAGTCGAATCTCTGCTCTTTGTACTGCCATTACCCAGGCTTGTAAAACTGTATGGACTCTGGTTAGTCCACTTTTACTGACTGAAGTGGTTCTTGTACCACTTTCACAGGCTGAAGTGGTTCTTGCACCACTTTCACAGACTGAAGTAGTTCTTGCACCACTTTTACAGACTGAAGTGGTTCTTGCACCACTTTCAGAGGCTCAAGAAGTATGTTGTAATATCCCTGTGACTCACCGTATTAAACTTCCATTTATGCCCACGTGTCCCGGTCCTCCATCTTTCAAGCCTGTCTGTGTGCCCTCTGAGTATCGTGTACGTAATAATCATATCTCCCTTTGTGATACAAGGTTTGATTGCTTTATCCTGTCTTCATGTATCATTCCTCTTCTGACTTGTCTGCTATTTTTTCTTATTGAAGAAATTCGTTTATTAGTTTCGATGTATTAATCTGTAAATGCCTCTTTTGATTGTCTTCAAATCTGCATCGTTGATATTTAACTGCGTTAGAAACTCAACCCTGCGTGGTTTGAAGTAGAGGGAGCTGGGCTTATAAGATACAGGGATACCTTTCTCGGATCGTGCAACGACCGAACCACATCTAGTTTTTAGGCTATATAATTTACATTAGGCTAACTTATGTAGAGTTAGGTTGGGTTACACAAGAACATAAGAAAGAAGGGCCTACTGACCCATGCTAGGTAGGTTCAAGTCATCTAGTGGCCCAAGTAAAATTATCAAAATATGTTCAACCACAAGCCCCGATACGTCTAGCAACAAGGTGGCCGAGAAAGACAAGATACGTTTAATGGTGACTATGACTGTGGTATCGTGCATTGTTTCTGGTTCAACTTATACTGTGAACTGAAAAAAGAAAAAAGTCTCCACGTTTACACGTGTTTCCTCTTATTTACAAGAAATAACGATACAGTTTAGTCTCCCTCAATAACTTTACGAGAATGGTCTCCATTGCTTGCTGGTTTGACGATGACACGGCTCATAGTTATTCACACTGATTCTCTGGAGAATTAGCTCAGCGACGGTAGTTACTCTGGTCAGTTGGAGTGGCAGTTACGTGCTCTGTTATTAAATAGCATGTTGGCAGCGGTGAAACGTTCCACGACATTCATTTTTACTGCATTTACATCTGTTCTTGCAAGGCTACGCGACAGTTGTAAAAACTGTGTACACATCCATGAATTATATGCATGAAGCCACCAGCTCTCAGGAAGGCTCAAACATGCAAGGGTTAGGAGGAGGAGAGGTATGGAAGGGATGAGAAGAGGAGAGATAAGGAAAAGATGAGGAGAGATAAGGAGATGAGATAAGGAAGAGATGAGAAGAGGAGAAGGGGGTGAGGACAAAAGGAGGAGGAAGAAAAGTGCGTAGGAAAGGCAGACAGTAGAATACCACATGGTCCATAAGGAGACTACCTGCTGAGGACTAACAACAACAGTCCAATTATCTCAAATTCTCTTTAGCTAGTTGAGGTTAGGATAGTATAGCAGAAGGTTCTCCTCTTTGGCTGGGTGAGCTTAGGATAGTATAGCAGAAGGCTCTCTTCCTGCCCTCCGGTCACATTGCCGGTTTTTCCTCCAGTAGTTATGGCGGTTGTAAACTGCCGTAGGAGCCAGATCCATATATGCAATATGTATAGTACGAGCATATAACCATATCTACGTTCAGTTTTGGCGTCTTATATAATAGGCTTGTGGTACTAATTGCCTAGGTGTTAAACATTAAGTTTTAGGCTTTAAAAACTGGGTGACCTATTTCCATGACGTACAGAAAATTTCAAATATAACAATTTTTCGTCAGTTAAACTGAAAACAAAATTTGCATCGAAAATAGAGCAGCACACATTACGAGGGTCTTTCCACGCGATGTTCAATTTTGGATGTGCTTTTTAATCGCATTTATAAAAAATGCAGCTATATAGAGGAGTTTTATAAGATAGCGTACTGTACAGAGTAGGGAAGTTGGAGACATCAAGGAATCATATACTTGCTTCATCTGCTTCTAATACTACTACTAAGAGCACCGTCAGTACTGCTATTTGTGCTTCCGCCAGTACTATACTCCATGTGAACCATGATCAGTCAGTCCTGATGTGGTTTCTTAATTAGTGTCAGGGTTCCATGGCCACAGTCACCCCGTCTTCAGTTGTAGTTGAATTCGCTGGGTGAAAAGTACTTGTTCAGCTGGTTTTTAAAGGACTAAATTTCTTGGCACTTTTAAACTTCAGTGACCCATAACTGAAAAGAATTCTTTACCCATCTTTGTGTTGCACATCTTACTTCGAAGTTGTATGTCGCAGTTTCATGAATTGAATCGCTTTTCATTTAAATTATTTTTCTTGAGTATATCAAGTGCAGACGGGCCGCCGTAGAGTAAAATATAGCCCTTTTTTTTAACTTTCAACTGCATGAAAAAGCCTGATAACACGTTTACACTATCACTTATTAAGTGAGCAATAGAACTAGGCCTAAAATAATGTATATATAGTACAGACATTACTTACCTTAAAATATTTTCGTCCTTGGCTTGTAGTGAGTGGTGAATATATTTATTGTAAGAAGTCTGAATAAATGAAGAATGGGTATAACTGAAAACCACTGCATAAGCGAAACGCCATACAGCGAAGCACTGTAAAGTGGGGCCCTCCTTATGTCTTGTATTATAAAGGATGGAGTGAGATCTCGTTGTTTTCGTTTCCACACGAGTTCTTCATGTTTATTTCTCAATGAAGGTGCGAGCTTAGTTGCCCCTTTATATGTGCTCTTTTCAGTTTATCTTTAGCTATTATGTAATTTGGGGACCAGTTGTACACCATATTCAACATGAGATAGCCAGATAAGTGAGTTATACAGTCAGTATTGTTCTTGGTGTTTATCCTCCAAATTTCTATGTAAAACATCGCTACTCGCAATTAGACATTTCGTAGTACATATTAGGTCTTCTCTCGTCTAGCTTTTCAAAATATTTTATACTTATATCTAAGAGTGCTATATCCAGAATACTTTGTATTTATTACCACTGAAACTCATCTTGCACGTTTCCATCCACTGCAACTACTTATGCAGATCTGAATAATCCTACATGCATCCATGGAGGCTGCAATTTTTTTTCCCCAGTTTTGTGTCACCATTAAAGTTTGACGTTTTGGAGGTTTTATGAAGTTTTCGAGAACTTCGTTAACTGTGAGAATGATCGAGCTGAGGTAGTAAGTATTCGTGAGGAACTTCGCTCGTAACATATATCCAAGTTGCTATGGACTGGGCCGCAGGGGCGGTGACCCCCGGAACACCCTCCAGATATACCTTTATTTTAGCCAGCAAGGTACGGTGTGGTTCTGCACCTTTAGTTTAGCCAGCAAGTTACGGAGTGATTCTACGCCTTTATTTTGGTCAGAAAGCTACGGTGTGGTGGTACTGTGTCAAATGTGTTTGGAAATCTGTGTATACTACATCCGTAGACTTTTTCGCCCGTCATATGTACTGTATGCAAAATAACCACAGTGAAAAAAGTTTAGCTTCCAATCGCTTTTGTGTATATAATGGTAATCTTATTTTTTACATTTGTTGGTCATGATCTTTTGTTGCAGTTTTGTTCTAGTTTGTAATAGGGTTATTAAAGTCACATGTCTGCTGCCTCTTGTTTACAGACTTTGAACAGTTCTGTGCTTACCTTGATAATTTTTGAATTTCTGAAAACGAATATAATCATAATATCAATCGATTGGCTAAAGGAAAGTGAAAATAGGAAATAGGAAAATGTATGTTTATGTTAAACTATTACGCATTATGAGTGTCGATAAAGAGCCTTTTCCTTGTACAGTTTAATTATCCTCGTCCCTTCCCAAGTCAAACATATCAGCAACTAGCTTGAGTCCATATCCTTATCAGTGTAACCAAGTTCCAATTTTAAGTATTGTTTCCGTATTCAGGGACTCAAAATTGGTGAAGAATGACCAGTTTTATTTCCGAAACAATTTTGGTATACACTATTATTGGTTCAGTTTTTTTTATGTAAGAGGATGTCGTTTGTCTGAGTATTTGAGAGAGAAAAACATTCTTGACGTACAATGAATTTCGATGTACACAGAATTTTCAGGTCCATATTGTTAGTATATTGAATTACTCCACTTTCCATTATTTTATTGGGGTGAGGTGTAGAGAAAATATCGTATCCAGACAGAGTTATTTCTCTCACATAGCAGCTTGAGTTGCACCAAGATTCTTTCGGAGTGATGATATCTGGACACCAAAATGTTGAATATAATCTGTTTTTATTTATTTATTTTTTTTTTTTTTGGGGGGGGGGGGATATATACTACAGCTATTCGTGTGAAGAGTTTTTACTTCGTGTAGCTGGGCTGACGATTATAAAATTGTACGGTTGTTCACTAAGCTTCCTCACTTCATGTATATTTAAGAAACTCTTATTCAGTAACCTATATCTAATTCTTACGTAATCTGTATGCATTAGAATTAATCTGCCCGAAGTGCAGCGCATGCTAGTGGCTTTCTTTTCTGCTTAACAGTATTTTATTACATGTAAACCACATTTTCTATACTGCAGAAAAGAAATAAAGTTGTATTGAGGAGGAGGAAGAGGAAAGAGAAAAGGCAGACTAGAAGGAGGAGAGGTGAGATGGGCGCCCAACTTGCCATCGTGGTCCACGGGCGGACGCTCAGTCAGGAAATTCAGTTGGTGGTTGACACTGGTAGAGAGAGGTCGTATCTGGTGCGCCCTGTCCGCGGCTCTGTGAGTGCTTCGAGTGTAAACGTGTTAAACTTAGTGCTCGAACTTGTGCTCTGAGTTACTTCCAACGCCGCTAACAACATGATGCTCAAGGGACTTCTTATCGCTCTGCTAATTTCAACAGGTAAAAACTTAGGCTCAAGAAGTTGTTGGCGCTCATAAGTGAATTTAAGAATTAGGCTTTATTAATGGCATAAAACAAATAATTGGGGAAACGGGACGACGTGATTTGGGGTAATTATTAAAGGAAATTTTTCGTACTGTCACCATATGTGATTAAGTAATGAGTTCGTAGTGACGACTGGAATTCTGGTAGTTGGGCCAGACTGGCCCATCATGGGAGGTATGCTGATTACCACACTGATTGATATTTCCTGGCTACCGCCTGCTTACCACCTTATTTGAGGCTGCCGTTCGCCCATATCGCTAACTTTTGATGGTGCTGTGTATTAAATGGTTAATTAGCGTTAATTAAAACGACTTAGTTGTGTTTTTAAATGGTAAGGGGAGGGGCATGCTGGATGTTTCGTGTTAATGTACACGTGTGGAACGCCAAGGTCTGTATAGCGTGATGTGACCCAAAGTCAGAGTCATATTGTAAAGAGTCACAGCCTGCAGTAAAAGAAAGTGAAAAGGCAACTCTTAAGTAAAACTAGGTCTAGACATGGAAAAACTAAGGGAAATTAAATTTTCCGCTTACCAATGGGGGCTTCTGATAAGAAAGTTTCACAGTGGGCTGGAATACTGCTGTACATTAACATCCCCATTCAAGGCAGGTGAAATTACAGATCTAGAGAATGTACAGAGAACCTTTACTGCACGTAAGTTCCAGCAAACACCTTAACTACCGGGAGAGCCTGGAAGCACTTGACTTGTACTCACAGGAGCACAGGCGAGATATATCATAATCTGCACCTGGCAGATTCTGGAGGGACTGGTTCCTAATTTGCACACAGAAATCACTCCCCACGAAAGCGAAAGGCTTGGCAGGCGAGGTAATATACCCCCAGTGACTCACGAAATCGTAATGACACGATTGCAAACAAACCATACCACGGGTGGGAATAGAACCCGCGATCAGTCTCAAAACTTCAGACCGTCGCGTTAGCCACTGGACCAGCTAGCCACAATAAGATTCGTCCAACTAGGTATATTTCTACACCATAGGAAGGTTAGCATAGGCACCACTGTGACCACAAATGCAAGTTTTTACAGACGAATCTCCAGCTAGCGTGGCCGTGACGAACTCTAGCTCAAGTCCTCTCAAAGCCGTCATCATGACTCACGAAATCGTAATGACACGATTGCAAACAAACCATATCGCGGGTTCTATCCCCGCCCGTGGTATGGTTTATTTACCCCCAGTGAAAAGTAGGGGCGTCACTGGTACACTTAAGAGAAAACGCAATAAGGGTCCGGGGCCAAAGACTTCAACAGCTTCCCACCAGCCATAAGGGGCATTACCAGTAGACCCCAGGTTGTCTTCAAGAGGGAGTTGGACAGATACCTAAAGTCGGTGCCGGATCAGCCGGGCTGTGGTTCGTACGTTGGACTACGTGCGGCCAACAGTAACAACCTCATTGATCAGGCCCTGATCCACCGGGAGGCCTGGTCGTGGACCGGGCCGCGGGGGCGTTGATCCCCGGAATACCCTCCAGGTAGGCACTACTGTCCTGCCTGCGTCAGTGACTAACTACCATTTGCAGTAAGGTTACAAAGGGTAGTCAATGACGCAGACAAAGACACAGCAGTGCCATCTGTGAAACTTTACTATTAGAAGTCCTGCAACTCAGCGGTAAAGATCAGGACCAGTTAAATCTCGGGACCACGGTTCGAGCCCCCCTCCACCTTTCTGTTTGTTTATTCACAATCGTTCATTACGATTTAAATTGGCGAAAGTACTGTGTACTTGATACAGAGTGTGCAGGTTCGAATCCTGCTGCGGACGGGGATAATGTTTGTTGAAAGTTCGTCCCTGCTACACACATTATATTATATATATATATATATATATATATATATATATATATATATATATATATATATATATATATTTATATATATATATATATATATTTATATATATATATATATATATATATATATATATATATATATATATATATATATATATATATATATATATATATATATATATATATATATATATATATATATATATATATATATATATATATATATGTCGTGCCGAATAGGCAGAACTTGCGATCTTGGCTTAAATAGCAACGCTCATCTTGCCATATAGGACAAGTGAAAATTTGTGTATGCAATAATTTCGCCAAAATCATTCTGAACCTAACGAAAAAAATATATTTCATTGTGTTTGTTGAGTATTAAATTACTGTAAACATATCTAAAATATATTTAGTTGGGTTAAGGTAAAATAAATTGCTCTTGTTATAATAAGGTTAGGTAGGTTTTCTAAGATTCTTTTGGTGCAAATTTAAAAATTTTTACATTAACATTAATGAAAAAAATATATCTTTAAACGTAAAAGAGAAAATTTCAGAAAGGACTTAATTTTAAATGAGTTCTTGCTAATTGACCAGTTTTACATATATTCGGCACGACATATATATATATATATATATATATATATATATATATATATATATATATATATATATATATATATATATATATATATATATAATATATTTATATATAAAATTATGTGTACCAGAGACAGCCTCTGAGAAGAGAATATAAGAAAAATCTTAGGTTTTTCCTGAGTTTAAGCATTATCTTCCATAAACTTACAAAATTATCGTAAAATAATAATGATAGTGGATTAGTTGTATGTGGAGACTGCATGTGAATTCTTGTTTAAAGCAACTTGATACGGCAGCATAGGAGCAGTTTGCACGACACCCATAGCTAGTCACGATAGCAGGTGGCATGTTGAAAGGCCACCCTGTGTTATGGGCTCATGTTAAACAAGGTTGAAATTGCGTGCTAAATTAAAACGCACCGTGTGTCAGTGGGTATAATATGATGGCAGGAGGCAAGAGAAACGGCAGCTGACCCCGGCATGTGTTTGATAGAAGGTTGTAAACTGGCAGTTGTATGTGGTGGTGCCGAGTTTGGCTGTGTAATCTGCTGTAACTTACACGGTATAGCCTCCACATATGACTGAAGGATAGCACGGTGGTAGACACCATTGTGTACTAGATTGACGTCAAGGGGTACAATGCGGCATCTCTAAAGTACTAATACACAACCATTCTCTTTCTTTCTCTCGCCTTTCCTTTCCCCTTCCTGCCTCCTTTCTCTCGTCACCTCCATCTCCTGTCTCCCTCCATTTTATCTCATTATCTTTGTTGTTACTGATATAAAACTTATTTTAAACTTCAAAGTAATAATGTTAAGTGTTGGAATCAGGTTATGGGAAAAGATTACAAAGCAGTATGAGAGACATTTATTGGGTTAAGTTTTTAGAATCAATTTGGCATATTTTATTATTAATAGTGTTTCGTTTCATCTTCATTCTTTTCCTGTTACTCTTATGTCTAGTTTTTGCTATAGTTTTATTATTATCATTTTATTCGTTGGAGTTATCATTAGTATATTTTCATTGCTGTAAGTACACGGGTTGAATTTCCAGGCGAGACGTACGGGTAAGTTTGCACACACCACCTAATGCCACTGTTCACCTAGAGTAAGTCAGCATTTGGTAGGCAGTTGTGGGTCGCTTAATAGGTAAAAGGGATCTAGAGGACATCACTGAAAATAAACCGGTGTTGGGTTTTCTTAGGTTATCCTGGGTTATTCAAAATTAATCCTTTTGGTTTAATCCGAAAATGTCTTCTACTATATAATCATTCCATGCTAGCCGTACGCAGCTCAAATTTCGTCAGGAAAAACTGATCAGGTAACTAAGAAAATGTCACAGGTAGCAGAGCCTTATAGAGCTGGTTGAGCTTTCCACAGTACGAAACGTTGTTCCAATGAAAGTGTTGTGCAACTTGTCTATATTTATCTACAATATTCTATTTCGATCAAACTTGGAATATCGTACACAAGCCGCAGGTGGAAAAGTACCCTTGTATAATTCAGGACATTTACTAAGGGACAAGTTTCGCCACGAGTGGCTTCAGCAGTCCTGTGGGAAAAAAAAGACAGTTTGTCGGTATCATCATACCATTTACAACCCAGCAACGGGTTTTATTTCGAGTCTGGTAGTGGTGGTGACTGACAGAGAAATATTGGTAGTAAAGAGCAAGTGATTCAACAAGCTTTTCTCTTGTTAAAATTATTGGAAATATCTACCCTCACTTTGGTTCAAAGGAGTGTTAGTCATAAAAACTCAAAAAAAAAAAAAAAGTTGATGATGTCTCAGTGGAGTGCATATTTAATCTACCTTAATAGTTCGCCTTAAACATCCTTATTAAAATCTGGTGCGTAATCATAAAAATGTGTAGGATTTTTTTGACTGGTTCACCTGTGATTTGATGTAGAATGGATTGATACCGGGAGGCCTGGTCGTGGACCGGGCCCCGGGGGCGTTGATCCCCGGAATAACCTCCAGGTAAGGAAGAGGTAAGGTAGCAAGGATCGTCAAGAACTGGTTTCTGGAGTCTTGTGTTGGCAAATGTTGACTTAAACTTTCTAAATCAATTTGACCTGTTTCATATGCCATCAGGTGTAACTTGTTTCATTTTTCTCATAAAATGTGTCTACACTACAGTTTACTGTGTCCTCACGTTGCTTTTGATGTACACTACTTAAAATTATAATTGTTTCAACATAAAAATGAATATATGCTGAGATACGAGTGTACCTTTAAATGAAATTCGTTTCACTCTAAAATAAGGTGGGTTATATATGCACATAAAAATTTTAAAAAATATGTAGCTACCTTGTATAAATGTATAAAAAATATCAAAATTTGAATAAAGGAATATTGTTCATATAACAGTACGAGGCTACCGAGATGGATGCATCAACGTTATGCACCGAGAGGTTTATATCTTATATCATATATGTTCAAAGTTTAATCTCTATTTTAATGATTAAAGTATCATTGACTGGCGGTGAACAAATTATATACAGTCATAATGATCCTTTGTTTAGTCGACAGGTTTTAAACATACGAGGTGGATTCAGGGTTGTTTAAAAGGTGCATTTCTTTTCAGTATATGTATATACTAAATTTAAGCAACATAACCTCTGAAAAAATATGGAAATTCCAAGCGCTTTCGTTATCTCTCGCATTATCAGTGCATACCTTTGATATACCTTTGAAGAATTTCGAGAGTATATCTACTCTTTGAGCCCGGCCATGGGCCAGGCTCGTCTGGTGCTCGCCTGGTCAGTCAGGCTGTTGCTGCTGGAGGCCCGCTGACCCACATATCCATCACAACCAGGTTGATCTGGCACCTGGTGAAGATACTTGTCTAGTTTCCTCTTGAAGGCTTCAACACTTGTTCCAGCAGTGTTTCTGATATCTTCTGGTAAGATGTTGAAAAGTCTGGGACCCCGGATGTTGATACAGTGTTCCCTTATTGTCCCCACCGCACTCCTGCTCCTCACTGGGTTTATTTTACACTTCCTCCCATATCTCTCACTCCAGTATGTTGTTACGGCAGTGTGCAGATTTGGGACCAAGCCCTCGAGTACCTTCCATATATATATTATATTGTACCTCTCTCTCCGCTCCAATGCATGGTGTACGTGTACTCACCTAGTACGTGTGTATGTGTGTATATATATATATATATATATATATATATATATATATATATATATATATATATATATATATATATATATGTACGTATACTGTATTTTAAGCTCTTTTATCCCTTTCTAAGGGATTAAATTGATAGTTTTTATTTTTTAAAGGGTTAGAGTATCCTTCGCCGTTGATGCAAAAGGTATATTCACCCTTAATGACCTGGGTATAGTGGATGGTCTTTAATCAACCAGGGGATGTTCATTTCTTCTGAATTAATAATCTGCCGGGAAAAATAGTTCTTAACACTTGTGTGTGCTGACTGCTGAGGACGGCACCAGTCTCGATTTAAGAAATCCTTTTATGTGGAATTCGTAAAACCCTGATCCAAATAGTCTCCTCCCTTCCCCTCTTGATTGGGAATTCGAGAGCACATCCGTCTCACTTCACAGTCTACGAACACACTATATCCTAAATGTCAATACGACTGTTTTAACAAAAAAAAAAAACCCTTGTTATACATTATTGTAAGTAAATACATAATAAATATACGTAATTAAAATCAGCCTTGTAAATAAAAGATAACATGCCAACATTCTTTAAAGCTAAGCATGGTATTATTCTTTTATTTATTGTCTGAATAATTTATGCTTAAACATGTGACTTTGCGTGTTTATAAAATAGAAATTTAAAAAGCGAAATCTATATCTTTAATGTATTTTCCCTTATAATCATGACTAACAGGCATTCCGCAAACACTGACTTCAGAAGTAAAGTAAATCACCGGCTTATTTCTCATTATGCTTAAACTGAGTTGCTGTTTTTTTTTCCTGGCTAATCTTCTTGACTCGGGTGTTTGTTAAAAAAAAAAAACATACGATACGAAACAGGTAGGAAGTTTTATCCATATGTGAATATTTCTCTTCTGAAGTGAATTTTTTTTTTTAATTATTAGTTCAGATTTGTTTAGATTATTATAGTACGGTAAGCATTTAATGTTTTCCGTTTTACTTATTTACACAATATTATCAGTGTATACAAGTGTTCATTTCTTTACTAATTTGCACGGTATTATCAATGTTTAAAAATGTTAATTTATTTATTCATTTACACAGTATTATCAATGTATGCAACTGTTCGTTTTTTTACTCATTTACACAGTATTACCAGTGTATACAAGTGTTCATATCTTTACCTCATTTACACAGTATTACAGTATACACAAGTATTCATTTCCTTATTCGTTTACACGGTATTACCAGCGTATGCAAGTGTGTTCGTCATTTCTTTATGAATATATTGCAGTAGACATGGCTGAGAGGGAGAGATTTGTGCTTCAAGTATAAAGGTTAAACAACCATGAGCAGAACATTCATATATTTGCATTTTAGAACATGTTTTCTGTTTGTTTTGATAGTGTTGCTTCATTTATTAAGTTAAAAGTTGATAACCAGTGCTAGGAGGGTTTAAATCAGGGAAGATACAGTTACAGTGGGTCACGAGAGAGAGGCAGAAGTCGGCGACATTATTCGCCTTAATAACCCCGAAGGGTTATTAACCTAGGATAACAAGAAAACACAGCAATGTGGTTTAATTTTCTTTGGAATTTTTCAGATCCTTCGTTAGGCTGCGACCCACAAACAGTCGACTAAACACCAAGTACATTTTACTTGTGTGCTTTATTGATGCTTGTTGTTTTTATTATTTGTTAATTTTATCTTTGATTTCTTACGTGTTGTATTTTGTATTTAACTGAAGAGAGTGCCGAATGATCTACACTTTCAAATGGTTTTCAAATTTCAAAACTACTAACGTAACAATTGTGCTGCTGGGTGAACAGGGGCAGCAGGCGCAAGGAGGCGTGCTAATACGTCTCCTTGTTCGGGAATCGCATTCTGTTGGTTACGGTTGTCAACAGCACACTCTACCATTGAACTACGATGCACTGGATCAGGAAGAGGTAGTGGAAGTGGGTGGTAGGGGAGGAAGTAGGGAAGGGGCAGTAGTGAGGATAAACAGACAGGGGAGGTAGAGGGCCATGGGCACACAAGGGGTGGATAAAACCTCACAAGACACCCGTCTTGTCTGACTCCCAGCTCGTAAAACTTTCTGATAACATCTAGTTAGCTGGTGATCTTTTATTTAGGGGCGCAAGAAGTAAGTTTATCTTTGATGTTTATTGATTTCTTACTTTATTTTTAGGCTCTTGATGCAGGCAGACAATGATTTAGGAATAAACAGAGTGTATCGTGACCATTAAGAAATAAACAGAAGTATAGTTAAACTGATAAACGTTTTTTGTACGAGAGATGTAAATAGATGTGTATTGTATTTGCAAACGATGAATTCTGAAAAAAAAAGAATTTTAACGATAATGAGTGGGAGGAAAGAAGACAAACGCGGATAATCTTATTTTGTTATAAGACGTTGAATAAGTGTTGGTGAAAGACAGTGGACAACACCAGACACTACAAGGTGGGAAAATATATTTTGTGCTTAACAAAACCACTACCTGATCGCTCAGGTTGTGATGGTTATCTAGGCCTTAAAGCCGCTAGGAGTAACAGCCTGGTTGATCAGGGAGCCAACAAGGAAATCTGACCTTAGGCTTGGATGTGACAGTAGAAGAACCTTCAAACCTGTTACATACTTGTAATACGGGGAGTAATATTTGTGCTACTTTTGTAAGATTATCTTAAAATCATGTTATTTCTTTTGAGTTATATTTTATTATGTTAGTTTGTTAAGTTAAAATAGTATCAAGTACATGAAGTTTGTTTTTAGAATGGTTATCGAGTGCATGAAGGGTTATTGAGGTCGCTGTTCTGAAGCCGTTTCAGATCCGTGTGTATTCAGTGAAATATATCTGTACAGTGAAATATATCTGTATATTCACTGAGAGATACGTCTGTCATTGAACGTCAGCTTGTATCAGTATTCAGTGAGAAATACACCTTAATTTATTCACTAATATTTACTGTAATACGCTTATCATTTTATACACTGAGAGATACATATCTAAGAGAATATTCATTGATATATACCATTCAGTGTATATTCACTAAGAAACGCGTATTACTTCGTGTCCATCGAGAGGTGCGTACATCTCAGTAAATATTAATTATTAGCTGTTCAAGTATCACTGGGTGTAGCGGGGTACCTTGTCTTGAGCTTAATATTAACTCATGATATTTTGTATTGTGTTTGAGAGACGGTGGAAACGATCTGTACGAGACATTTACAATGACAGATATATGATTTTCGTAATTTTATCATAATCAGTAATGCTCTAGATTTTTATCCGACTTTCGTAAATATAAAAATTAATACTGTGAGACTATATATATATATATATATATATATATATATATATATATATATATATATATATATATATATAGAGTTCCAACACCTCTGTCCCCACTATGGAACCATTGATTGTGGAAGACTCAGACATTTACAAAGCAATAATGTCGTTCCCATCTGGCTCTGCTGGGGGTTACACTGGAATAAGGCCACAGCATTTAAAGGAAATGGTTAATCCAGTTATTGGGGAAATTGCAGAGACACTGCTTTCAGAGATCACAAGGTTCGTCAACAATTCCTTGGCTGGTCTGATTCCTGATGAAATTAGACCTTTCTTTTTTGGTGCAACACTTTGTGCACTTAAAAAGAAGGATGGAGGAATTCGGCCAATTGCAGTAGGCAACACGTTACGCCGCCTCGTATCCAAAGCTGCTGTCCGAAGTATTCGTGCACAGGCAGCCTTGATGCTTCAACCAAACCAGCTTGGCTTTGGGGTCTCTCAAGGAAGTGAAGCAGCGGTTCATGCAACAAGGGCATATATCAACAACCTGCCTGAGGACAATGCAGTGGTAAAATTAGATTTCAAGAATGCGTTCAATCTCCTGAAAAGAGACGTGGTATTAGCAGCAGTACAAGAACATTTCCCTGGTCTCTTCCCTTTTGTTTCAGCTGGTTATAGCAAGGAATCAATGCTTCTCTTTGGAGAGCATGAAATCACATCATCGGAGGGTGTCCAACAAGGAGATCCTCTTGCACCATTTCTCTTCTGTATTGCAGTTAGGGAAATCACAGTCAGACTGACCAGCGAGCTAAACATCTGGTTCCTAGATGATGGCACACTAGCAGGTACAAAGGAGTCCCTCCTACATGACCTTACACAGGTAATGACACGGGGACAGGAAATGGGTCTCATCCTGAATCCATCCAAATGTGAAATCATCTCAGTCAGTCAACAAGTGATAAATGCAGTGAGATCAAAACTACCAGGAGCAGCAGTCATTGCCCCCACAAATAGTGTCTTGCTAGGAGCACCTCTGGGAAGCAATGCCATTGACACAATTCTCAGGAAGAAATTGGAAGAGTTAAGGAGAATGGAACAACGAATAGGCAATCTGGACACCCACGATGCCTTGTACCTTCTCACAAAGTGCTTGAGTCTGCCCAGGTTGACATATTTCCTAAGATGTGCACCTTCATATGATAACCCTATACTGCACGAATATGACAGTATTCTGAGGCAGATTTTTACGAAAGTACTTAACCTTACTCTAGAAGACGGGCAGTGGAACCAAGCTACACTTCCAGTCAGACTAGGAGGCATTGGTGTCCGCAAGTCATCACAGATTGCGTTACCTGCTTTTCTGTCCTCGTGTATTGCATCCAGAGAGCTTGTAGCAGCGATTCTCCCTGAACATCTTAGGGACAAGATTGGAGCCCAGGACCAAAAATTCATTGACGGAGCAATGATCTGGGATAATCTAACGGGCTCAGAAACCAGACCTGCTCCCCCCAACAACTACAAACAATCGCACTGGGATGGTCCAATAGTGGAAAATATAGCCTCAACGATGCTTCAGAGTGTGTCAGGGAAGGATAGAGCCCGCCTCCTGGCAGTGAGAGCCCCTCATGCTGGGGACTTTCTGTTGGCTGTTCCCAACTCCAGCCTTGGCACACGCCTCGACCCACAGACCATCCGCATCGGTGTTGCCCTTCGACTTGCCGCCCCTATTCTCGCCGAACACAGGTGTATTTGTGGCAGTGAAGCAGCAGACCGATTCGGGTACCATGGTCTTGTGTGCCGTAAATCCGAGGGAAAGATTGCAAGACATGAGGAGGTTAATAACATTATCAAGAGGAGCCTCACAACAGCTGGATGCCCAGCAGTAAGGGAGCCACCCCAACTATGCAGATCTGATGGCAGCCAGAAGCGTCCAGATGGTATCACCCTTCAAGCCTGGACAGATGGGAAGCAGGTGGTGTGGGACTATACATGTGCATCTACCTTGGCTGATACCTATCTCCAATACACCAGGGAGGAAGGAGGGGCAGCTGCCAGCTTTAGGGAGTCCCAAAAGTCTAGAAAATATGGAGAACTTGCCCATCATTATATGTTTGTTCCCATAGGCTCAGAGACCCTTGGCTCATGGGGAAAGAGTGCATCTAATTTCCTTAAGGAGTTGGGAAAAAGACTCATCAGGGTAACTAGGGATCCCAGGGCAGCTAGTTTTCTGTTCCAGCGGCTCAGTGCGGCTGTTCAAAGGGGTAATGCATGCTGCATTTTGGGCACACGCCCCAGCTCTGAGGAGCTGGATGAGATTTTCGCCTTATAATCGGTGATACACACGTAACAACATGTACCGTATATGCCACCTTTATATCAACAATGTATCTCTTAAATCTTCTGTGCCATATTATGTAATAAAATATTCCTATTGGTAAAAAAAAAAAAAAAATAGTTCAAAAGATGGGGTGGTAGGGGAAGTGGAATATTCAAATGGCTTCAGGAAGAAATCCAAATATTCTTCCTTGAAGCCTTTTTATCCACTTCTCCGAGGCTATGGGTCCCACAATTTACACCAGAGGTGGACCCCATCCTATATATATATATATATATATATATATATATATATATATATATATATATATATATATATATATATATATATATATATATATATATATATATATTTCACTATTCTTGCAAGGCAGCATCGATCAACTGGCTCGTCTATTCTTTCTTCTATCCCCAGATAAAACTTAAATATAATTATGCAAACTTTCGCTTAGCCATTTTTTCGCCAAGATTATCATAGCAACGTAACTTTGCCAAAATTTGTGTAAAGTAACCCATCTAAGAATATGCGTAACCACTAAACTATATTACCAAGAGATAGGGGGGGGGGAGGGAGGGGAGTATTCAGGTGCCCGCAAAACATACTTTAAAAAAAGAGGAATAAAAAGCAAGTAGACCGTGTGGGTAGTGAGCAGCATCTTGATAGATACAAGCATGGCATGATTTTGGCTCGAGTGTGCTAAGAATATATATGTTGGCAAGTGTGGTTGGTCTTGTGCTGCTATACTCAGAGCTGCACGTCGAGAACTCACTTGTATTTCCTGTGAAAGATTCCTCTTATAGAGTTGTACTCAGCTCTGTTGCTCAGTAATAGAGAAATCGGCTGAGAGAAATCGGCTGACAACCGATAAGACGCAGTTTAAATTCTCGGATGGGATAGGATGTATGAGCAAGTATCCTTATATCTGTTGCCCATGTTCTCTAGAAGTTGTGTATATCTAAAATGTCTAGGAGAAACTGAAAGAGAATTTATGTTGATGTTTCAAACATGTAAGAAGTTGTACAGGACAACATTGAAAAAAGATTAAATTTTCTGCTTCTGAAATGATTGCATGAAAACTGAATTCTTGAAAGTTTGTTTGGAACATTTATTGGATGCTTTTTCCGGCATTCTTTCAGCAACTACAGTGCGAGTGACGATACTTTTGATTTAACTTCCAAAGACAAACTTCCTCCAGTGATAAATATTTTTTCTCAGCACTGTTGCTCAGTCAGGCAGGGTTTTCAAGATCACTGTGCTTGCCCTTCAAGGGTGGTTGGTGACTTGGTGCTAGCGAAGGGCTGCTGCTGATCCAAAAAATATGGATGATTTGGCATAATTTTTTTCTTAAAATGTAATTGTAGCAACAATTTTGATTAGAAGTGTGATAATTTACGTATTTTAGCGAAAAATGAAGTTTGTCAGAAAATGCTTCAAACCGCTGTGTAGTAGAAATATGCAATAAAATAACGTTTAGCAGACCTGACTACCTCTCGTTTCCATAACCCTTAAGAATTGAGCCGCGGAGCAACCCTTACAGATTGAGTGTTTTCCCGTGTATGTAATAATAATAGCTCTGCTTGCAATGGTTTTATTATTTGCATCTCAACATGTTGCAACAGCACAAACTTGGATGAATTAAAACACTAAACCGGCAGCACAGGCTTGTCAGTCATAAATTCACTTTCCTGGTATAGAGGAAACAGTAAGGTAAAAGCTACGCTGTAATGCATCACTGTTGTAACGTTTGTGGGGTACACTAAAAGCGTAGTATGAATTTCTTAATAACTTGTCTTCCTTGAAGCATTCCCGACGTGACTTTTGGATCGCATTCTGGGGGATAAAGTGGTATGGTATAACTAGAACTAGGCTTTGATGTGAGCTGAGATAGGATAACAGGTTGTAGTATGTCTAATGAACTATGCAAGCAAGAAAATGATGACAAAAACAAATAGTGGTACTGCAGTAAAACAAACTCTAAGATGGCACGATAAATAAACAAGCGCTTTAATGAAAAAAGTACGATTTTAAAGTGAAAAATTTCGTGGAACTTTTAATTTGTTGTCACAACAAATAAAACATATGTAGCTTGCTAAAATTATGAAGTATGCTGCTTAATTCTCGTCTGAAGTCGTCTTCTGGTATAAATGCTAGCAGTTAGTGGCATAGGTATGCTAGTAGCTAGTTTGTTTGCATTATAGTCTATACACCTGGGTCATCAAGGCTGCAATTCACCAGAATACTAATATAAAGAATAATCTCCAGCATATTAATTAAGTAAACTCTTAAGTGTATAAACACCGAGATATACTACGCTTCCGTGTATACATTCCTCTCGCTAGCAATATTTATTACAATAGTTGTGACTTTGATAATGATGAATTCAACTTTTAAATGGAATTCCTAATAATTGTAGTACTAATATTGAATACAAATCTTTTAGCACTTTGAATTACAGCTGAAAAAAAAATATTGGCGTAAATAATTGTCAAAAAAGCAATGCTAAGTAATTGAAAACGAGAAAAGGAATAAATAGCTTTTACGTGTGTGATATAAACTGGTGTGGTGGAGCTCCGTGCTAAAGGGGAGTAACAATTACACCTTAATTATACTGCGTCAGTGTAGCAGTGTTGTAAATCAATCCTCATTAGTCCCTGTATGCTGTAAGAATCACTGTTTAACATGGAGTTTTACCCGTGAATGTTGAGAAACAAGGGAAGAAATATGCAGGCTAATGTTATTCAATACTTCACATTATTTTTACGTTCATAGGGAGGGGCTAAACCTCTAAGAAATATGTAGCTAATGTGGTCCCAATCAAAGTCAGGAACACCACAATAAGTGTCAGGGGCCAAAATTGTTCAACTGCCTTCCAGCATATGTAAGGGGGATTACCACTAGACACCTGGCTTTCTTCAAGGGGCAGCTGGACAGGCACCTAAAGTCAGTATCTGACCAGCCGGGCTGTGGTTCGTTCGTTGGTTTGGGCGCGGCCAGCAGTAACAGCCTGGTTAATCAGGCCCTGATCCACCACGAGGCCTGGTCATGAACCGGGCCGCAGGAACGTTGAACCCCGGAAGACCCTTCAGGTATCCAATACAATATTTTTACGTTCACAAGTAGGGACTAAGCCCGTAAGGGTCATACACCACCTTGGAAATGGCAGGAATTAGATTCTATCTATGGAATGACAAAATGGCTCCAATTGCTTGAATCGAGAGCTCTTCAGCATCAAGGCATCCGTCCCTCCCCATACCTTTGATGAGTTTCGAGAGTTTTCCTAATAACGGAGCCGGTCCTAGGTCAGGTTTGTCTGGCGCTTGCCTGGTCGACCAGGCTGTTGTTGCTGGCGGATCACTGGCTCATATATCCATCAAGGCCTAGTTGATCCGGCACTAGGTGTAGGTACTACTTGTCCAGTTTCATCTTGAAAAAAGTTCTACACTTGTCCCAGCAGTGTTTCTGGTATCTCTTGGTAAGATGCTTTATAGTCTGGGATCACGGATGTTGATACAATGTTCTCTTATTGTGCCTACTTAATACCAGTGTAAGCCTGGTTACCTGGATTACCTGGAGGTTATTCCGGGGGTCAACGCCCCCGCGGCCCGGTCCATGACCAGGTCTCCCGTTGGATCAGGGCCTGATCAACCAGGCTGTTACTTCTGGCCGCACGCAGTCCAACGTACGAGCCACAGCCCGGCTGATCCGACTCATGTTATGTATGTGTGTGTGTGTGTGTGTGTGTGTATATATATATATATATATATATATATATATATATATATATATATATATATATATATATATTATATATATTATATATATTATATATATTATATATATATATATATATATATATATATATATATATATATATATATATATATATATATATATATATATATATATATATATATATATATATATATATATATATATATATATATATATATATATATATATATATATATATATATATATATATATATATATATATATATATATATATATATCCTGATTACACCCCCTTCCATTTTTGGCAGGTTTATTGTTTCACCGTGAAAATAGTTATAATAGAGGTATAAAATGTAATGTTGGACCTACTAAACATGAGCGTAATTTACCGTAGAGTTTTCTATACAACAGACCTTCAAAATATAACAGAAATGGCAAATAATAATATCAACATAAGTGTTATTCTAAATATAATCGTAATTAAATAATAAAGAGAAAGAAGAAGGAGAAAAAGAACAACAATAATATAATGACAGTAATAATAATAAATGTTCTGAATAATGATAATTAATGAAAAGAGGTGAACTGATAAGAAAGACCCCTCAAGGAAGGTTCCTTGATGTTGGTGAAGGGCTCTTGATTTAGGGAATTGGATCTGTGCTCCAGTTCCCCGAATTAAGCCTGAATGCCTTCCACATCCCCCCAGGCGCTGTATAATCCTCCGGGTTTAGCGCTTCCCCCTTGATTTTAATAATGATAAGAAAGCTGTGTATAAACAAACAAAAAAAGACGCTTATTAATCGGTATTACCCCCCCCCCCAGTCCAGCATACAGATGTGTGGGTATACTCGGGGGAGTATAAGCAAGCATGTAAACTGCTGGTATACCGAAGAGGTATTACTTTGGGTGTAGCGTGTATGCGTTGTAATCCGTCGATATTGGCTTAATGCCGTACGAGTTACATGTAACCCAGCGCCTTCTGATTCAAAGTCGTAGTTTTACCCAGCACCCTCTTACACAAAGCTGGTGATCCGTGGTTCTAACCCATCACCCTCTGGTTCAAAAACCATCGTTTGTTATAAATTACGACCTCAAGCATTTCCGTGTTGAGCTGCATTGTCCACTCACTTGAGGCAGCATATATTATGTATATATTATGTGAGCAGAGTGGGCAGGCATGTTCAGCAGTAGTAATAAATACACCAAGTTATGCACACATCCACACTATGTATACACAGGTTTGTATACAGTGCATATAAATTGGTATATATACGTAGGTATATACTGTATATATACTGAATTTTGTCTACACTGAAGTGTATATACACTAATAGGATATAATATTTATTTTTGAATTCCTCTAACCTCTCCCCTTCGTTGTGTATTATCTTTTGGCTGAATATTATTCGTGTAGCGTTTTGTGACGATTGAATTTCATTTAGAGGTAACTACAACGACATCAAATTTTCGCCCCTTACAAACGGAAATTCAAAATTATTATTATTGTTATTGTTATTATTATTATTATTATTATTATTATCGTTATTATTATTGCTCATTAGACTACTACCCACAAATGACGACTTGAGTTGGTTGACCTAGGGCCGGGCTGCCGTAGTGGTGAAAACTCGCGATACCCTTCAGAGGTACTATTTTACACGGGAGAGAAGCGGGAGTTGCCATTTTATGGTTGGGTGAAAGTTTGAGGTCCTTAGGGTCGCCCCTAAATGAGCTCCCGAAGTTTCGAAAGTTGACGAATGTTTTGTTTTATTTGAAGACTAATGGCGGGGTGAATGAAACCATTTTGTACATATATATTTTAAACCCTAATGTACACTGTATAAACTGAGAGATGTATATATGCTTAGAGTTTACTCAAATTCCAATTTTAGGAAGCAAATATTCTCGATAATTAGTGTGTACAGTGTGTGAATTGCAGCCTTAATGTCTCCCCACCCCCGTAGTTGATAAGCTTTAAATATAACTAATTGTACTTAGTACTGGACATATGGTAATTGTAACATCCTAGTGGTTGTAAAAGGAATTTTACTGTTTATTTTATATCGTTGATTTAATTATTAAAGCAAGTTTGTAGTGTGAATTGCAGCCTTAATGTTCTCCCTGCAGTTGATAAGCTTTAAATTTAAATAATTATACTTCGTACTGGACATATTGTAATTGTAACATCTCTGTGGTTGTAAAAGGGATTTTACTTCTTATTTTATATCGTTGAAAGTCAGTACTGCTATGTAATCATGCTTGTGTGTAGTACTTTAAGTTATAGCCTGGCTCGATCGAAGTACATTTATATCAAATCTGCCTCGCCATAGCAAATGGGTTTGACACTACTAGTATATTATTCATTGCCATTTCCCCCCACCTCCAGTGTACATTACCTTCCTCCGTGTGTAGCTCCTCCCATAGGACGTATACACAGGGGTGTGGGACTCTCAGTGTATATGTACTGAGAGTTTACGTTAGTTCCTGTTTTAGGGGTTAAAATATTCTTGATACCTAAGTGTGCAAGTAAATCGCGGCCTTAATGACCCATGTGTAGTCGGTGGTTTTTAAACCTATCAAATTAATATAGATTTTAGATCTATCCAGTTAACACATAAACTTTAAACCTAGCCGACCAACATATAGGCTTTAAACCTAGCCGACCAACATATAGGGTTTAAACCTAGCCGACCAACATATAGGCTTTAAACCTAACCGACCAACATATATAGCCTTTAAACCTAGCCGAGCAACATGTAGTCTTTAAACCTAGCCGACCAACATATAGGCTTTAAACCTAACTTAGAATTTAAACCCGTCCAACTAGTACATAGGATTTATGCCTAATAAACTAACACAAAGGCTCTAAACGTAACAAGCCAACAAGTGCCCGCTAACACCTTCTCTCTAGTGTATGACTCATCAGAGCACAGCAGAATACACTCTCCCAGGATGAATACTTCATACCTGCCCTTTGTCATTCTCTGACTCCCTCTTTATGTCTCTCTTTCCCTCTCCTACCCCCTCTCTCTTCTCTTGTTTACCCGTCCCATGTACTTTTCACTCACAATTAGCGTTACCATCCCCCCGTGGGCCGGCACCTTGCATAGCACTACCCCGACACTGTCCTGAATGCAACCTCTCTGCATGTAAACCTTTAAAGCTTGAAATTCGGCAACTACTGCCCATCGTTGTGATACATAGTAAGTTTATTTAGCTACAGGTACACATAAATACAGTTACACAAATTATTATACGTAGTTATATATAGGAGATCACAGTCAGCAGGATTCGAAATCACTTCAGGGGAAGTGGCAAGGTTCCCTAGACCACTCTGCCCCAGATGCCTTAAAAACTAGGCAGCCTGTATAAATTACCTAAGATAACCCCAAAAAAAGTCGAGTGATTTATTTTCATTGGGGTTGCCAGCAGCAACAGCCTGGTTGACCAGGCAAGCATCAGAAAGGCCTAGCCCAGGGCCGGATGAGGCGAATCGTACCCTTGTTTGCGTAACAGTAAATAGGTAGTAGTGTGGTGGTTGACTGGTATAAATGATATTTCAACTAAGAGGGTCGAACAACCTCAATAATAAATATGCCATCTACTTGCCTTTTTAGGGGTTATTCTGTTACATAATCCTCCGTGGTTAACAATATGAAGATAATCTTCTTGAATGTATTAACGCAGTAAGCAAACACCAGGTATACCTTAGTTGGGTGTTGGCTCAGCACCCACAGAATGGGCTTGTTTTGCACTCAGTTTTCTTTGTGCTGCGGTTAATGGTGCTGATACTTGGTAAAGGGGAAACGTAGACATTTTGCCAGAGCTTGTGCTGTGCTTTCCCTTTCTTTATACTAGGATTACATAGCAGCTTACGGATTCCTGGGTGTTACTCTCTTTTTATTCAGCTATAACTCCTCGCTATGGAGTTACACTTATAATAACAATCCTAGAAGAGACTAGGACAAGAAGAGACATAATCTTGACGTACGAAATACTCTGAGGACTATACGTAATGATTAACAACAGGTTTCAAATACTAGGAGCTACAGCAGCAGCCAGGAAACGTACTCGATGACAGCTAAAATTTTGCACTAATGAGCGACCGCGAAGCCTAGTAAAGGACCGGGCCGCGGGGGCGTTTGCCCCCGGAACACCCTCCAGGTAGACAGGTAGACAGAGACGTTTCGCTAGGCAGTACTTTGTCAATAAGTAGAGCGAACAAAACGATTAGATGGTGGAAGCAGACGTTACCCAGCTTCAAAACTAGATATGATCAGGCCCGGCACGCCAAAAATAAATAAATATAGACAGGATGAAGGGTCAGGAGTGACATTAGACTGGAGAGAAGGGTCAGGAGTGACATTAGACTGGACAGAAGGGTCAGGAGTGATATTAGACTGGAGAGAAGGGTCAGGAGTGACATTAGACTGGAGAGAAGGGCCAGGAGTGACAGACTGGAGAGAAGGGTCAGGAGTGACATTAGACTGGAGAGAAGGGCCAGGAGTGACATTAGACTGGAGAGAAGGGTCAGGAGTGACATTAGACTGGAGAGAAGGGTCAGGAGGGACATTAGACTGGAGAGAAGGGCCAGGAGTGACATTAGACTGGAGAGAAGGGTCAGGAGTGACATTAGACTGGAGAGAAGGGTCAGGAGGGACATTAGACTGGAGAGAAGGGCCAGGAGTGACATTAGACTGGAGAGAAGGGTCAGGAGGGACATTAGACTGGAGAGAAGGGTCAGGAGTGACATTAGACTGGAGAGAAGGGTCAGGAGGGACATTAGACTGGAGAGAAGGGTCAGGAGTGACATTAGACTGGAGAGAAGGGTCAGGAGGGGCATTAGACTGGAGAGAAGGGCCAGGAGTGACATTAGACTGGAGAGAAGGGTCAGGAGGGACATTAGACTGGAGAGAAGGGTCAGGAGGGACATTAGACTGGAGAGAAGGGCAAGGAGTGACATTAGACTGGAGAGAAGGGTCAGGAGGGACATTAGACTGGAGAGAAGGGCCAGGAGTGACATTAGACTGGAGAGAAGGGTCAGGAGGAACATTAGACTGGAGAGAAGGGTCAGGAGGGACATTAGACTGGAGAGAAGGGCCAGGAGGGACATTAGACTGGAGAGAAGGGCCAGGAGTGACATTAGACTGGAGAGAAGGGTCAGGAGGGACAATAGACTGGAGAGAAGGGCCAGGAGGGACATTAGACTGGAGAGAAGGGTCAGGAGGGACATTAGACTGGAGAGAAGGGTCAGGAGGGACATTAGACTGGAGAGAAGGGTCAGGAGGGACATTAGACTGGAGAGAAGGGTCAGGAGGGACGTTAGACTGGAGAGAAGGGTCAGGAGGGACATTAGACTGGAGAGAAGGGCCAGGAGGGACATTAGACTGGAGAGAAGGGTCAGGAGGAACACTAACTAGAAAACACGGGAGGGAGGAGGAGTAGAAGACAAGCTTGAAAGGGGAGGACACACATGGAGAGCACGAAGGTGGGAAGAGAGAAAGAAGACGGGAGAAAGAGAGGATCATCCATCTTAAGGATACTTGAACGTTACCTGTAGGTGCTTTCGGAGGTCCGGAAGCAACTACAGGTACAACCAGGAGACTTGATCCGGTCCCTGACCAAGCCTCCTGGTTGCTGGCCTGATCGCGCAGGCTGTTGGTGCCCGCCGCACACAGCCTAACATTTGCACCAAAGATCAGATGACTAGGAAGAAAAAAGCGAGGAAGTTTTTTGGTTTATATCCGTGATTCTCTACAATGGTTAAATATTCTGTAAAAAAAAAATAGCCTTTTGATTAAACTAGCTATACAGGATATTACCAATCACATTTTTCTACACTAGCTAGCACCTACAGACTGGTTGATCAGGCCATCAACCATGAAGTCCGGTCTAAGATCGGACCGCTGGGAGGGGGCGGTGATCCCCGAAATCGTCTTCATGTAATCTTCAGATACGAATGACTGCCAGACAACACATTGATTCTTTAAAAATATAAATAAAACTGTACCTGAATAACCCATACAAGTTAGGGCTTGTTTTATTTAATAATAATAATAATAATCAGTATGCTGTATTTATAATTTAACACACTTAGGTGAGCTAGGTTTACAGATTTTAAGTTTAACTCGCGCAGACAATCTCAGGTCTGACTTAGCAAACTTTTCGAATCAACTTTTAATGAGCGTGTTTAGCATTTACAAACTACCAACCATGTTTTGAATTACGTTAACATTGCTCTATTTTGCTAATAAAAAGACGTTGCTGAACAAGGTTTTATTGAGAGGAACGTTTCGCTCTTGTGTGACTGCGGGACCACCAACAGCAACGGCCTGGTTGACCAAGCGAGCACCAGACGAGCCTGTCCCATGGCCGGGCTCCGGGAGTAGAAAAACTCTTGAACTCATCAAAGGTATATCATGAAACTCAATAGGGGGGAAACGTTGTAATAATAAAAGCCGGTATTGCAGCCTATATATTTACTTCGCTATTGTCGACAGTAAATCACTTAGATCCCAAGTCTTGCTATTGCTTGCCATTACGCATTAATTATTAGCAAGACAAAGTTAAAAATGGTTGCAGTTTATATTGAGGAGTGTTGTGTTTGCTTGACGTAGTGTGAGTTGGCTATATGTTTGCAAAATCCATGTTGTTCTGGCCTTTGTTTGTACATGATCGAGAAAGAATGAGGGGACGGCTAATTACTTAATAAAACCATAAGTTATTGAAACCCTCGTGGTCTGACCTGGTCTGGCCAGAATTATGCGTGCAATATGCTCTCTTCCTGCTATTGTTTTAGTTATCTATATCGGGGAAGGAGGGAAGAAAGGTGGAAGGGTGGGTGGGAAGGAGAGGGATGAAGGGAAGGAAGTAGAAAGAGAGGAAGTGAAGGAGAGAGAAGTTAAGAGGGAAGTCGAGAAGGAAGAGAGAGGATGGAGGTAAGGAAGGGAGGCTGCTTTCATATTACGATAATAACTTATCTCTTTGACCTGCATTATGCTCGTGCCTCACCTAGTATAATCCAGCTTGACCGAGTGTGCGCCAAGCTATCCTGTTATGTGGTTTAGTAGCAGCTGCTGCACCAAGGTGTGAGAAATGGCCGGCCAGGCTTAATGACTGACTTCACCCGGTATTAAACGTGGAGAATTACACGTTTCACTGTCCTCCGTGTCCAGCTGCAGCCGGGGAGGAGGTAGATTTAAACCATTAGTAACTAACATGACCTCCATTAACAACAGCCATTTGACCTGACCTGACCTAGTGGAGCATTTTCCGTGAGATCAGTGCAGCTCGCCTCTGGTAGTTTTGAGACTGACCGCGGGTTCAAACCCCACGCGTGGTATGGTTTATCACTTTGAAGTATAGCGTGACCCGTATTAAACGTGCAATCAACCAGCTTGTTATTATCCTGTTCGAGCATCAAATGCAGCTTGATCTCCGAGTATTGATGGTTTGGGGAGAGGGATGGGTGAGTGCAATCACCTGCCAGACTTCTTAAAAAATCAGTGGACTCTGCCATAGGGTACTATAGTGATTACATTATTACTGATGTTGGTGTACATCACGTGTTCCTGTTTGTACCTAGAGGGAGTCACCATGCTGTTATTGTACCATCTCTCAAACACTGATTAATCAAGTTGCCATACTCTTTATTGCACCAATAACTGCCATGTCTGGCAGTTATTGCTGACAAGTATGGTAGAACGATACCTGGTCCAGAGTAAACTTCTGCAGAGCGAAACATCGTCAATAATAAAAATTTGCTCCCATTAAATTTCTGTACTATGCTTGTGCTGTCAGTAGGCTTTAAACATAACTTGATAGTTTCTACCTCGTCCTGTTCGTTCCTTGTCTCACATCGGTTTGACCCTGTGACATTACCTCTCTAGTAACAGAGATGGATGTATGGATCTTGCACTCGTGTTGTCACTTCTTGTGTTATAAATGTTTCGTATTGAGTTTTGAAAAGTGTCAGTTGTTTTGCTACACACTATATCTTCTCTGATTTCATTCCAGCCATGGACCATTCCATCAGTGAAGAAATGTTATTCAATATTCTTTCAGCATTACATCTGATTATCGGGTCTTCTCCTTCACCCTTTTCACGAGGGATCACCGATTTCCCCCTATTCTTCCGCAGTACCAATCCCCTGGTAGCGAGTGGCAGTGAAGCAACGCAGGTAAAGATAGAAACAATACTAATTAAGTAGAGGTAGTTGTGACTAATGCCTTCCATCAACTTCCTTATCTACTGCAAATTTCATGTATATTTTTTTCGGTATGGTGTGATATGATAAATTAGACACATGTGCAACTCTTGAGTATCTTTATTGAGGAAACGTTTCGCCACACAGTGGCTTCATCTTCAACTACAACCCTGTCAGACACTGCAACTTCTCGGGATCTTAATACTTGGGAATTCTTCGCTTGCCTAACCCTTGGGCACGACCTACTTCCACATTGAACAAATGTGACACCACCTACAACTGCTGCACCTCTCCTGCCTACGGTTTATAAGCTGCTTCTCATATGCCGCATTATATTCAAGATTGATGGACTGACCACATCGACTCAAGGTTGAGGGACTGATTACCTCATTCTCCTCCTGATCTTCAAGATTCTCCTTTGTATGGACTGATGAAGCTACTATGTGGCGAAACGTTTCCTCAATAAAGATACCCAAGAGTTGCACATGTGTCTAATTTATCAATGTGTCGGTTCTCTGAACCATTCATCTACAATGGTGTGATATGTTTTTCTCCTTGTTTTCGTGCAGGCACTGGCCGGATGAAATAAAGGATGAGGAGAGGGCCTTCTCCTTTTCTGTTCGCGAACCGTACTTCTAGATAATGCACAATAGTTCTTAATGTAAATAGAAACATAGTTCTCAACAACAGTTCTTAATGTAAAGGGAAGTAGATAGTTCTCAGCAGATAGAATCGTTGTGGACTTGGAAAGCGCGTAACGAGAGCTCCCATGTACCTCCATCCCCTCAGATTCTCCCCTTCAGCTCTCACTGATTCTCCCCTACAAATCCCCCCCCCCATCCTCTACTGATCCCTCTCTCCCACAGAGATCCTGACCTGAGGTAGGATTAGGACCTATTTGCGAAGGCAATATCTATTGTTTGTTGACGTGTATCAGATGCCTGGGAAATCTTTATTGGCTTCGAGCGCCGTTCAGAAAGTGACGCGAAATTAGGGCACTGTGTCTGAAGTCTGGAGTGGTTATTATTACTATTGGATATATATTTCTTTCTCTCTCTCTCTCTCTCTCTCTCTCTCTCTCTCTCTCTCTCTCTCTCTCTCTCTCTCTCTCTCTCTCTCTTTACTCGAGTTACTTTAGTTTGTTCATTCACTTAAAATACAATTCAGTTAAGACAGTTTAGCCAAGTTAAAGCGCCATTTTCTCTGCCTAAACTTTTATATTCACCATTGACTTTAAGACACCTGTCTGAGTGTTACTTGAAAACACCCGAGTGTTACTTAAAAACATCTGAGTGTTATTTAAAAACACACGCATGCGTTTAAATAGAAAACGTCTGGAATATTGAAACTATCCGTAGTAGTTATAACTTTAAAACACCCGACTTGTAGGAGAGAAAAGGAATACTCTATACTGAGGAATTTTCTGTTACTTGGGACTTTTGTTTAGTGTAAGGTTGAAATGTTTTACTCGCACTATTATTCTCTTGCTTTTGTTAAGAGAGTATTGTGTGGTTAACTGTTATTGAGAAATCTTCTTAATTATTAAATTTAGGGGAAATGGGAGGCAGTCAGATTCGAAAATACACAGAGAATGGCAGAATTAATTCACGCCGTAAATCATGCCTTGGGAAAATAAACTGTTGTACAGGAGGGCCCCACTTTACAGCGCTTTGCTTTATGGTGTTTCGGTGATGCAGCGGTTTTCATTATACCCATTCTTCATTTATTCAGACTTCCTACAGTAAATATATTCACCACGCACTGTAAACTAAGGGCAGAAATATTTTAAGGTAAGCGATGTGTGTACTGTATGTGCATTTTTTAGGCCTAGCTCTATTGCTTACTTAATGTATGATATTGCAAACATGTTATTAGGCTTTTATATGCAGTTGAAAGTTTAAAAATTCTGTGTTTCATTTTACAGCGATTTTAGCTTTACAGCAGTAGTCCAGAACCTAACCTGCTGTATAAGCGGGGCCCTCCTGTATATCATTAGGCCGCGAAATCCGTGTGGCTCATTCAGTCCAGCTAGTCTCTCTATTCGGGACTCGTGGTCTGGTCTGGGACCACTCAAACTGTTGGTAATCGATTCTCTGAAAGATTCAGATCATCCAAGTCACTATTGAAGATGATGAATGAGCGGAAAGGCTGTTTCCTCTTTACCTTTTAAATGTTATTTTTTGAAACGTTTAGACTTACTGGTCCGGAATCCGATTAAAAGGTGTTACGTGGGAACACGCTTTTATTGTGGCAACGTTTCGCTCTGTATAGAGTTTTGTCCATTCGAGACTTGACAGTACTATTACACAGCGAAACGATGCCACAATATGTGTGTTCTGCAAGGTGTGGCCTTCACTATTGTAGGCAGTACTAAATTTCGGTGGTGGTGTGCCTACGCATGCGCACGTGCTGAAGACTGAATGTACTCGCCTATATATGGTTGCAGGGGCCAAGTCACAGCTCCTGGCCCCGCCTCTTGGCTGATCGCTACTAGGTCCACTCCCGACTCCAAGAGCCTTATCGTACCTCTTCTTAAAGCTGTGTATGGATCCTGTCTCTACTACTTCACTCTCCAGATATCCATTATATATATATATATATATATATATATATATATATATATATATATATATATATATATATATATATATATATATTTATTTATTTATTTATTTATATATATATATATATATATATATATATATATATATATATATATATATATATATATATATATATATATATATATATATATATATATATATATATATATATATTGTTTGTGGGTTGTTTTTATGATTGCTTTATGAAAAATGTATGTATATGAGGGGAACAATATAGTGTTGGACATGTCTGCTATATTGGGTGTCGGGAATCATCAGAGGTATATCAAATTCCCAGCAGTCAGAAATGTCAGAGGATGTCAGATCTGACACCCCCGCTCTGGTGGTGTTAGGACTGACACCCTCACTCTGGTGGTGTTGGGACTGACACTCTCACTCTGGTAGTGTTAGGACTGATACCCTCACTCTGGTGGTGTTGGGACTGACACCCCTCACTCTGGTGGTGTTAGGACTGACATGACACTCTCACTCTGGTGGTGTTGGGACTGACACCCTCACCCCAGGTGTGTAACTCAACCTACCATTCCCCAGGTGTGTAACTCAACCTACCATTCCCCAGGTGTGTAACTCAACCTACCATTCCCCAGGTGTGTAACTCAACCTACCATTCTCCAGGTGTGTAACTACCTACCATTCCCCACGTGTATAATTCTGGCAGTTTCAGCGTTTCTTCCTGGTTTTACTGATGGAATATTGAACAAATTAAAGAATCAAATAATGTGTAATAAAGGGTAAAATATTCCGAGAAATAAAAGAAAGTGGAAGCAGTATAGATAACTGGTTAATTAGATTTAAAGCCTATTTAGTACACGAAGATCATAAAGGGTGTATGGAACCTGTTCCCTACCAGTCAAGAATACTTTCATTCCTAAAAGAATAGGGATAGAAGTAAACCTCCAGCGTGTATGCACACTGAGAGATATACACCTGTCAGTGTATTATTGAATAACTGAAGATATTCAGTATCACCACATAGAGAAGACCCGGGCCAGGACCCGTCCTGGCAAACCTACCTGAACCATGAACTGAAGAGAACCAGTGTCCTCATGGACGGGGAGGGAGAGAGAGAGAGAGGGGGGGTCTCGCATAAGTTATGGAATATTGAACAAATTAAAGAATCAAATAATGTGTAATAAAGGGTAAAATATTCCGAGAAATAAAAGAAAGTGGAAGCAGTATAGATAACTGGTTAATTAGATTTAAAGCCTATTTAGTACACGAAGATCATAAAGGGTGTATGGAACCTGTTCCCTACCAGTCAAGAATACTTTCATTCCTAAAAGAATAGGGATAGAAGTAAACCTCCAGCGTGTATGCACACTGAGAGATATACACCTGTCAGTGTATTATTGAATAACTGAAGATATTCAGTATCACCACATAGAGAAGACCCGGGCCAGGACCCGTCCTGGCAAACCTACCTGAACCATGAACTGAAGAGAACCAGTGTCCTCATGGACGGGGAGGGAGAGAGAGAGAGAGAGGGGGTCTCGCATAAGTTATGGCGACACAAAAGAGACTCACCTGAGTTATGGTGACACAGATCCCAGAGAATTTTGCAAATTATGTAAGACTACACACATGACGCAAGAGAAACATGACAGTAATAGACGGGATAATGAGAGAAATGTAGCGACTGATAAATGCTGTGATGCATAAGAATAATGACACGTGAGAACACCACAGCGCAAGAGAAATATGACGCATAATAAATGCAGCAATGAGAATATGACGCATAATAAATGCAACAATGAGAGGAATGGGGGGGTGCATAGTGAGAAGCATATGGCGCATAATGCAACATTGAGAGAAATATAATGATGAAAGTTTTTCTTTTTCGGGCCACCCTGCCTTGGTGGGAATCGGCCGATGTGTTAATAATATATATATATATATATATATATATATATATATATATATATATATATATATATATATATATATATATATATATATATATATATATATATATTATATATTATATATTATATATATATATATATATATATATATTATATATATATATATATATATTATATATATATATATATATATATATATATATATATATATATATATATATATATATATATATATATATATATATATATATATATAATTTTTTATAGAGAGAGAGAGTAGGAATGTGTAATAGGTGGAGCCGCCACTGGTGAAGCAGTAAGTGTAAAATCCGCATGTTTCTCCTGTACCACAAGCTTTTATATAAATATAGACCAGTGTGTGAGACTTACAATGGTTGGTGATGGTAGGATGACCCGTAGTAATAACCAAATGGCTTCATTACTTAACTCATCGTCCAGCTCACTTTCTTACTCCCATCTACGTCTTCCCTCCTCCCCCCCCCCCGTATCTCTCTCTCTCATTTTCCTTTTTCCACCCTTTGTCTTCACAGTGTAACTGTTATGGTAGTCGCCTCTACAGGTGTAAGCAATGTTGGTAAAACATTAGAGCTCACAAAAGGGTGGGATAGAGTAGCGTTATTAATGTAGATTCTTCACATCTCCACATGTTATTCTCTGCTTCATAACAGGTATGTAGTTGGAAGTCGGAGTGGATCTGTAACCCTCTGTGTTAACATAAACGTAGATAAGCACATTTCTGGAGCAACTTACAACATGAACAGACTGACTGATGTCGTAGTAGCCAGGCTTAGGCTTGGTTATATGTACTTCTGGCAGTTTGCCAGACGCACAGATGATGCTGTGGTGATATGGTTTGTTTGTAGTCGTGTCATTACGATTTCGTGAGTCATTTTGTGTATCCATATGCTGTTGCGCTACTCTCCACAGGATGGCTGTGAGGTTCAGAATAAACTAGCCACTTCTGCGGCGGAATGTGATTTTCCGTATACATGTCACCACTTTTATTTTTAGTTCAAATATATGAATTTTGTAAGAATTCATCATGGTTTTCCACGCAACGAGTTGCCCAGGTTAATGGAATTTATTTGACAAAATTCTCTTGTGTTTGTGTGGAACGGAGGGAAGGAAGGGAAATATTTGAGGGATGGGACTGGTTGAGAGGGGAAGAGGGTGAGACGTACTCAGTTGCTAATAATGGCAAAATTACCAACAGAATGTTAGGAAAATGGACGCAGATTCAACTAATTTGGCATTGAGAGCCTGGTCACAGACCGGGCCGCAGGGGCGTTGACCCCCGAAACTCTCTCCAGGTAAACAATCAAATGTCACATAAGTTGCATTTGTGGCCATTTACCCTATGTAGTCACCTAGTAGTTGAATAAGACACATGCAGCTCTTATATTGCGCATGTGTCTTATTCATCTACTTGCCAGTTTTTTTTTTTTTTTGTTTTTTATTATCACACTGGCCGATTCCCACCAAGGCAGGGTGGCCCGAAAAAGAAAAACTTTCACCATCATTCACTCCATCACTGTCTTGCCAGAAGGGTGCTTTACACTACAGTTTTTAAACTGCAACATTAACACCCCTCCTTCAGAGTGCAGGCACTGTACTTCCCATCTCCAGGACTAAAGTCCGGCCTGCCGGTTTCCCTGAACCCCTTCATAAATGTTACTTTGCTCACACTCCAACAGCACGTCAAGTATTAAAAACCATTTGTCTCCATTCACTCCTATCAAACACGCTCACGCATGCCTGCTGGAAGTTCAAGCCCCTTGCACACAAAACCTCCTTTACCCCCTCCCTCCAACTTTTCCTAGGCCGACCCCTATCCCGCCTTCCTTCCACTACAGACTGATACACTCTTGAAGTCACTCTGTTTCGCTCCATTCTCTCTACATGTCCGAACCACCTCAACAACCCTTCCTCAGCCCTCTGGACAACAGTTTTGGTAATCCCGCACCTCCTCCTAACTTCCAAACTACGAATTCTCTGCATTATATTCCTGCATTATATTCATACCACACATTGCCCTCAGACATGACATCTCCACTGCCTCCAGCCTTCTCCTCGCTGCAACATTCATCACCCATGCTTCACACCCATATAAGAGCGTTGGTAAAACTATACTCTCATACATTCCCCTCTTTGCCTCCAAGGACAAAGTTCTTTGTCTCCACAGACTCTTAAGTGCACCACTCACCCTTTTCCCCTCATCAATTTATGATTCACCTCATCTTTCATAGACCCATCCGCTGACACGTCCACTCCCAAATATCTGAATACATTCACCTCCTCCATACTCTCTCCCTCCAATCTGATATCCAATCTTTCATCACCTAATCTTTTTGTTATCCTCATAACCTTACTCTTTCCTGTATTCACTTTTAATTTTCTTCTTTTGCACACCCTACCAAATTCATCCACCAATCTCTGCAACTTCTCTTCAGAATCTCCCAAGAGCACAGTGTCATCAGCAAAGAGCAACTGTGACAACTCCCACTTTATGTGTGATTCTTTATCTTTTAACTCCACGCCTTTTGCCAAGACCCTCGCATTTACTTCTCTTACAACCCCATCTATAAATATATTAAACAACCATAGTGACATCACACATCATTGTCTAAGGCCTACTTTTACTGGGAAATAATTTCCCTCTTTCCTACATACTCTAACTTGAGCCTCACTATCCTCGTAAAAACTCTTCACAGCTTTCAGTAACCTACCTCCACCATACACCTGCAACATCTGCCACATTGCCCCCCTATCCACCCTGTCATACGCCTTTTCCAAATCCATAAATGCCACAAAGACCTCTTTAGCCTTATCTAAATACTGTTCACTTATATGTTTCACTGTAAACATCTGGTCCACACACCCCCTACCTTTCCTAAAGCCTCCTTGTTCATCTGCTATCCTATTCTCCGTCTTACTCTTAATTCTTTCAATAATAACTCTACCATACACTTTACCAGGTATACTCAACAGACTTATCCCCCTATAATTTTTGCACTCTCTTTTGTCCCCTTTGCCTTTATACAAAGGAACCATGCATGCTCTCTGCCAATCCCTAGGTACCTTACCCTCTTTCATACATTTATTAAATAATTGCACCAACCACTCTAAAACTATATCCCCACCTGCTTTTAACATTTCTATCTTTATCCCATCAATCCCGGCTGCCTTACCCCCTTTCATTCTACCTACTGCCTCACGAACTTCCCCCACACTCACAACTAGCTCTTCCTCACTCACTTGCCAGTTTTGTATACCATTAATGTAAAATCACCTGTCGTGGCTGACAGAGTTGAAGCTTGGCTCCTGGCTCCGCCTCTCGCTCACGAATAGTCATTGTTAGGTTAGGTCAGGTTTGTCTAGAAACAGAACAAGTGTTTCCTGACGCAAGTCTTAGCCATATGATGACCCGCAACTGGAGCTTTTGGTCATCTAACTGAGACCTTCCGCTGCAGTGACCGTTACAAGGACCAATGGTCATTGTTCCTGTTCTTAAAGCTGCACGAAGTCTACTTTCTACGCTTATTCATCCAGATCATTCAGCTTAGTAAGAACTCTCATACTAAAGATGTACTTTTCTTTCTCATCTCTCTTACATCTCACGCTTCTTCTTTCCTTTCCTGCTTCTGCCCATTCCATTTCTAGTTGACCAGGTTAACACCAGACGAGCCTGGCCCATGGCCGGGCTCCGGGAGTAAAGCACTCGGAACGCATCAAAAGTAAAGGTTTAACTTCCTCCTTATTTTCTGTCTCCTCCCCTTCCACTTCATTCTTCACTTTTCCTCCTCCTCCTCCTCCTCCTTCATAATCTAAATCCCTCCTACTTTCCATCCTTCTAATACTTTTACCTTAATTCATCTCTCTTCTTAATTTGCTTTCTTCTTAGCCTTTGTTGTCATCCCGTTTATTTGCTTTTCATTTTTCTCTTTCTTCCTCTAAGTTTCCCTCACACATTCCTGTTCCCACACCGTCCATCTTCAGCCTGCTCTTACAAGTGTATTTTCCTCTCTCACTTCCTTCCTTCCTTCCTCATTGTCCTATACATCCTCACTTTCCTTTAACTCTGTGCTTTCCTCTCTGCACATCAACTTTCCACCCGGCCTCGCGCACCATTGTATAAAACTAACGATTCTCTCACCGACAGCTATTAGAGTGGAGAAAATGCTGGGCTCCTCCACTCTTGCCTCATTTTCTCTCTCTCTCTCTCTCTCTCTCTCTCTCTCTCTCTCTCTCTCTCTCTCTCTCTCTCTCTCTCTGTCTTTCCTCGAAGGGTTAAATTCCTCTAAGACAGCTTAATCGTGGCAATGGAACGGGAGAGAAGGGAATTGACGAGGGACAAGGTGAGAGAGAGAGGGAGAAAGAGATGCAAGTTAGAGGGGAGGGGAGGGAGAGGAGTGCGGTGATGAGGTAAAGGAGGAAGAAGAGGGAAAGGAGAAAAAATGGAGGAGTGGAAGATGGGAGGGGGTGAGAGAGAGAGGTGAGGTGAAGGCAAAGTGAGTGATTAGGGTTGTACATTATTTGCTTTCGTCGGTTAAAAGCACCAAGAAATTGTAAAAGGAACTAAATCGTGGAGATTTGTCTGTGGATGCCGATGGTGGTGGTAGTGTCGATGGTGGGGTAAATAATGGTGGTGGTGGTAGTGTCGATGGTGGGGTAAATAATGGTGGTGGTGGTTGTGGTGGTGGTAGTGTCGATGGTGGGGTAAATAATGGTGGTGGTGGTTGTGTCGATGGTGGGGTAAATAATGGTGGTGGTGGTAGTGTCGATGGTGGGATAAATAATGGTGGTGGTGGTAGTGTCGATGGTGGGGTAAATAATGGTGGTGGTGGTAGTGTCGATGGTGGTGAAGGTAATGGTATAGGTGGATGGTAGTGGAGGTGAAGAAAGAGTAACTTTAAAAGAGAACATTAGTGCAAGTATTAAGTTCCTGGTTAGTAATAATGAGTGTCGTTGAGGCAAGACATTCACCACATGGCGCAGGTATTGACTTAGCTTACCCATGATCAGAATCTAGCAGCCATTACTCTCTAATTTCTTGTTCTTAATGTCAGTCCTCGCCTTCTTGTAATGCTGTGAGATCTTACTCACAACATCATTCTCTGTTTGTGGTACAATTAACATTATTTAAATACTGCTGATAGAACGATACCAGTGTTTATATTTTTCCAATATCAATATCCCACCTTTGTTAAATACATTGAATTATAGGAAAATAAATAAATGAGAAAACATTAGAACTATATACAAAAGACGAGGTAATCAGACTCTCAGCCTTGGACTGATTACCTGGGCTAACATCCAGGTACCTACTTAAGTGTTAGGTGAACTGGGATGACAGATCCCGTACCGGGATCGAACCACGGACACTCAGTGCACGGGCTGAATGCGCTACCAACCGAGCTACGGGATATCTTAATTAAGGTAGTAAAGAGTGCTTCCCACAGCCCAAGATAATATGAAATTATTCTGATGTTTTCGAGAATCTTATGAGAATAAACTTTAAGAAGATACATGGCGTGATGATAGTACCTTCCTGTGTGGTGGTGTCTGCTTAGTTGTTGGTGAAGGAGAGAGACTCCACTGTAGACCCATGTGGGTGGAGTGATCTCTCTCTCTCTCTCTCAATCTCCTCTTACTCTTCCATCCACCTCCTCCCTCCCACTGGGAGAGAAACAGAAGAGTTGGAAGTAGATCCCAAAGTTGTCACTTCTCTGGACCAACTTTCCCAAATACCTCGTCTGTCCTGCAGGAAAAAACGCTAATTGATCAGGGTGGAATTTAGCGGATGACTGCCTTCCTGGGATCCATTAATTGGACTCCATTAAATTATTATTATTATTATTATTATTATTATTATCGGAGAGAGGAAAGGGAGGAGGAGCAAGGAGATCGGAGAGGGTAGAGGGAGATCAGTAGCGCTAAAAGTTAAATCTTTTAAGGAGGGTTCCTTGATGTTGAAGGGCTCTTGAACCAAGGAAGTGCAGCTGCTCTTGCCTGTCCTCGGTTCACATCTGATTATTTCCCATTTCATAGGCATTGTGTGGCCCATGTATATAAGAATAATAATGATAATGTCCAAAGGTTTGCGATTATAAATTCTGATTTTGGTATTGAGGTTTGAAATATGAGAGGCTAAAGGGAATAAAAGCCTAGCTATGGAAGATAGAAGGATCATTGGAGACATAATAACGACGTGAAAGATCCACGGAGGATTGGTTAGAGTGGATAGAAACTGACTCGGATGTAATTAGAAGAGGAACGAATATAGGGCCCTTTGCTCTCCTGCAGTGCTCCTCTTTCTTGGTCCTTTGACTGACCCTGCTGCTGCTGCTGATGCTGCTGATGCTGCTGCTGATGCTGCTGCTGCTGCTGCTGCTGCTGCTGCTGCTGCTGCTGCTGCTGCTGCTGCTGCTGCTGCTGCTGCTGTTGTTGTTGTGTGCGGGTTATTTGTGTAATAGGGGAAGTTAAAAAGTCAAGAGTTATAAGAACGGTAGGAAATACTTGTTCAGTCACAGTGTGGTAAGTGTAAGGAGTCTTCGAGGTGGTAGAGACAAACTCTCAAGTATTTCCACGAGCTGGTGTAACAGGACTCAAGATCCTAGGCACCAGTAATGCAGATCTGTTGAAGAGTAAGAGGCTAGCTAGGACAGAAACCTAGTCTCGACCCACTGCTGGAGTCTGCCTGGAGGGTGTCCCGCGGCCCAGTCCATGACCAGGCCTCGCGGTGGATCAGGGCCTGATCAGCCTGGCTGTTATTGGTATACAATACCTGTCGGTGTTGTATACCATTCTGGCTGTTATTACCGGCCGCACGGAGACCAACGTACGAACTGGTCACGTACTGACATTAGTGTATGACGCCTACTCGTTCATGACTGAAACAATAATAGTAATGATAATAATCATTATTATTATTATTAAGCACAGTTTATTATTGAGATAAATTACTTACCACAGTGATATATATCAGTGTGGAATAAAGAGAACCTGCATAATGTGACCCTTGTGACCCTTGAAGAAGAGATTGACTCTCACCGTCGGGAGTTTCAGTGTTTACACGAGGAAATTCATAAACTTAATGCTGTAATCGAGGAGCTTCAACGAAACTCCCTGGCATCCAGTACCATCCTCGATGTGAGTACACAGAAGAACACTATGCCAAGGAAGCAGCGGCAACAGTTCAGGTGGTAAAGGGTGACTTGGAACATCCTCGCGCTTGCATTCAACGGATACTGATGAAAGATGGGTTTACTGATTATTATTATTATTATAATCAAGGGGAAGCGCTAAACCCGGAGGATTATACAGCGCCTAGGGGGGGGATGTCGAAGGCATTCAGGGTTAATTCGGGGAACTGGAGCACAGATCCAATTCCCTAAATCAAGAGCCCCTCACCAACATCAGGGAACCTTCCTTGAGGGGCTGGGTTTACTGAATGTTGTTTATGTCGCTCATGTTAGCAGCTTTTTGGCCTGTGTATCGTCAGTGCGGCCTAACCCATTAATACGTTAAATTTGGAGGAGGACATGATGCCGTGGTTATAGATGCGAGCCACTCATAAGCAGTGCCGTGGTTATAGATGCGAGGCACTCACTGGCAGTACTGTGGTTCTAGATGCGAGGCACTCACTGGCAGTACCATGGTTCTAGATGCGAGGCACTCACTGGCAGTACTGTGGTTCTAGATGCGAGGCACTCACTGGCAGTACTGTGGTTCTAGATGCGAGCCACTCAATGGCAGTACCGTGGTTCTAGATGCCAGTCACTGGTAGTACCGTGGTTCTAGATGCCAGTCACTGGTAGTACCGTGGTTCTAGATGCCAGTCACTGGCAGTACCGTGGTTCTAGATGCCAGTCACTGACAGTACCGTGGTTCTAGATGCCAGTCACTGGCAGTACCGTGGTTCTAGATGCCAGTCACTGGCAGTACCGTGGCTCTAGATGCCAGCCACTGGCAGTACCGTGGTTCTAGATGACAGTCACTGGCAGTACCGTGGTTCTAGATGCCAGTCACTGGCAGTACCGTGGTTCTAGATGCCAGTCACTGGCAGTACCGTGGTTCTAGATGCCAGTCACTGGCAGTACCGTGGTTCTAGATGCCAGTCACTGGCAGTACCGTGGTTCTAGATGCCAATCACTGGCAGTACCGTGAACTGAACTGTACGTGTCATTTTCCACACTCGGTTGGTATACCTGCAGGGTGTTCCGGGGGGTCAACGCCCCCTCAAACACAGCTGGGTTATATTAACGTTGGTAGAACTACTAACAATAACGGCTTGACAAAGCTCCTGGAGAGCGAAACGTTGCCACAGTAAAATGTCACATTAGTTGCACTTGTGTCCTTTCACCTAACAGCTGGGTTAGTACACATCGCATACGGTCGCAACATACAAAAAAATTGAAATATCGACAAGGTACATAAAAATGCTCTGAGGAGGAAGAGAAGAGGATATGTGACAGAGGGGAAACTTAAGAGTGAAAGAAGGAATGTATAGAGGATAAGTGTGGCAAGCAAGTGGCATGTCCTGGGGAAGGTGTTGGTGTAAGCAAAATACGTGGAATTTAAATGTAAACACGACTAAGCCCATGGGTTAGGGATGCATTACACAGCTCCACTGATGCTTCAAATGCTAAGCTCATGAAGCGTGAGCCCCCACACACCTCCGCTCCTAACCCCCGCTATCTAACACATCCATCTACACCCCCTCCCCAGCCACACCTCGACAGGGAAGCCACCTGACCAGAGAGAGGCGTGACAGTATCTACCTCCCGCAGATTATCACAGAAGCCGCCTTTGCTAATGTGGTCCTCCCTCCGGGGTTAATGTCTTACCACGGGAGTGGTAGAGAGTGTGTTCTCAGCTGTATGTGGTTGCAGGGGTCGAGTAACAGCTCCTGGCTCCGCTTCTTCGCTGTTCGCTACTAGATCCACACACTCCTTGCTCCAAGAGCTTTATCGTACCTTTTTTTGAAGCTGTGCATGAACCCTGAACCACTACTTCATGAAGATGACTGTGATGGATATATGAGGCAGCGGGCCACCAGCAGTAACAACCTAGTTGGCCTGGTAAACACCTGACGAGCGTGGTCCATCGCCGGTCCCCGGGAGTTTTCAACTTCCGGAATATGCCCCCTTGTTGCAGTGTCCCTTCTCTGAAATATTCTGTTCCTATCCACCTTGTCAATTCTTCTCAGTATTCTATACATCGTTATCATGTCCCCCTGTCCTTCCTATCCTCCAGTGTCGTCAGGTTGAGTTCCCTTAATATCTTTTCGTAGAACCTTAGCTCCGGGACTAGTCTTGTTGCAAAATTTTGCACTTTCTCCAATTTCTTGACGTGTTTGACCAGGTGCGGGTTCCATACTCGTGCTGCAATATCCCAATATGGGCCTGAGGTACACTGTGTGTTTGTTTGAGTGGCAGTGGTACTGGCCAGCTGGAGGCCGCAGTGCATGTTATTGTGAGGGATAGTGGGTGGGAGGGGGCGAGTGTTCTGGTAGCAGAGGCAAGGCCAATGTAGATTTCCTATCCAGATATGCAGCGGCCGCCGGCTCTTCTATTTGCATACTATTGTCTTCCCATGGAGGCCTGTTCTGGACGTAGACAGAGGGAAGGGCAAGAGATAATGGCGGGAGGAGGTGAGGGAAGATGAACAACGGAAATAGTAAGGGGCATGTTTGGCTGGGAAGTTGGTGATAGTCAACTATCAGGACTTGTACAACAGGGTCATGAGGATAAACTATTGCAGTGAGTAGAGAGAGAATACACACACACACACACACACACACAAGAAGCTAGAATTAGCACTCAAACCAGTAAGAAAAGACACTACTGGTATCATTGCACTTGATGATACTGACTCATTTAATAGTTTGGTAATTCCTTTAACAAATGATTATCACGTGATAATCGTAGTCAAATGCGTGTAACTCGTTAAACATTTTTACCCTTGTTAAAAATCAGCTTATGACAACAAGAGTAATGTTTTAGCTCGCCCGGGTTAATGGACGAGAGTCAGTGCCATGTACAAATGAATGAAACTGTTAATTAACGGTTTAACACGAAGCAGTACGCTTTTGTGTACACACAAATTACCTACCCCATTAACGCACCAGGACGGACACACGTTCAGAATTCAAAGTTTCCTAACTTTTCCTTGATGTCAGTGGTGCAATAATTGTGAAGTATATACTGTGTTAGTACCATTTATAGGTAGGATCTCTTAGCTTGATTGCTAACGCAGTCAGCTCACACATTGAGGTCCGTGGTTCGATCCTCGGTACGGGTGGAAACATAAGAGTTTCCTTAAGACACCTGTTGCCCTTGTTCGCCTGTCAGTATAATAGGTACCTGGGTGTTAGTCGACTGGTGTGGGTCGCATCCTGGGGACAAAACTTGACTTAAGTTCTGTATAATATGTCATTGATATCAGCTATGATCTGTATAAGTTGTACATGTACTTGTAGAAATAAAGATTATTCAGTATTAAGCCTTAGTCACGTGACTTGAAGTGTGCATGACGCATGACTAGGCTCAGGCCTACCCTGAGACCCAGGCATAGGCAGACGTTCGATCGGCTGGGCTCCATTTTTCGAGTTTAAATATATCACAATATAGCAGATCATCCGTTGTGTTCTTTTTACCCTGACTTTCTAACTTCCAACCTCGACATTATCCACCTTCTTGCGAGACATGTCGCGGACATTTTATTTTAATTTGCTTACCTGTGGTTACACATAAGTTCTGTAAGTTTATGTAACCAAACGCAACATATCCTAACCTAAATCAGGTTATCCTGGTTAAAAATAAAGACAATATTAATGAATAACGGGAAGCGTTATCAATTTAACGTGGAAGATCACGTGGAAAGTTAAGTAAGGTGAGAATGTGTTTTGGGCAAATATTTTTGTTAGTGGGTTTTTTGTTTGAGAAGGACCTACCTAGTATGGACCAGTGTCGTGTGGGGGTTCGAAACATGGATTGGGTAATAAACACTCACGTTGGATGTTCTAGTATATTGGATGGAATGTATGGGGAGCGCCACGCCTGACCTGCCGTCTGTCCTAACGTCTCTATTGGAACTGACTCACGAGTGCTTGAGGGTGAGCGGCATACAGATCATGCTAGGTCAGCTGTAACTGAATAAGTCAGTGATTCACGCAGGAGCAGAGAATCAGTAACGGTCGGTGTATGAGTCATTACTACTGACACTACTGGTAACTGTTACTGGTACTACTGAGACCAGTAGACCTTCTGCAGCGTTCCTCCTTTCTAATGAAGTGGGAGAGCTGGGCTTGAACGATATCGTCATGATACAAGTGGAAGGAGTTGAAATCTCTTCATGGTTCTGGGATCATCGCCTCCGCGGCCCGCTCTCAGACCAAACTTTCTAAATTGTATAGGAATAAATATGAGAAATATTAAGAGGCACACGGGATGTAAAATATATATATTGAACGTCAACAGAAGTTTGTCAACTTACAGGTTCATTAGATAATGAGATCAAAAATATTGCCAGAATGCAAAATGTTTATCAGGCTTCCGTTTCACATTTGTGGCTTGGGGGTAGTAGCTGTGTATGGTTTGTGTCATGGGAGAGGGAAGTGGTTTAAGCAGTAGAAGGAATAGTACATGTAGCTTACTTGTGACTGGTTCAGAGTATATTCGCAGCACCTCTGTAGCGAGGTGAGTAGCCAGGCTATTGCTGCCGGCAATTTTCAGACCCAATTATTTACCACCTGGCGATGTGGTCGAGTTTAGTAGTAGAAATAAAGGTGGCAGAGTCACTAGCAAGGATAGTGGTATATGTTGTATACGGTGTAGTGGCATAAATAACAGCAGGTGTGTTAGGAGCGGTAATAGCATAAGGAGTAGCAGGGGTTAGGTGGTAGCAGGGGTAGTGGGTTAGGTGGTAGCAGGGGTAGTGATAACAAGCGTGTCTCCTTGTTATAACCCGTCATCAGATAACACTGATGTAATCCATCACTTCTCCAGAACTTTCACTAACTCCATATATATATATATATATATATATATATATATATATATATATATATATATATATATATATATATATACATATATCGTGCCGAATATGTAAAACTGGTCAATTAGCAAGAACTCATTTAAAATTAAGCCCTTTTTAAAATTTTCTCTTATACGTTTAAAGATATATTTTTTCATTAATGTTGATGTAAAAATTTATAATTTTGCACCAAAAGGAACTTAGAAAACTTACCTAACTTTATTATAACAATCGCAATTTATTTTAGCCTAACCCAACTAAATATATTTTAGATTTGATTACAGTAATTTAATACTAAACAAACACAGTGAAATATATTTTTTTCGTTAAGTTCAGAATGATTTTGGCGAAATTATTGCATACACAAATTTTCACTTGTCCTATATGGCAAGATGAGCGTTGCTATTTAAGCCAAGATCGCAAGTTCTGCCTATTCGGCACGACATATATATAGATATAGATATATATATATATATATATGTCGTGCCGAATATGTAAAACTGGTCAATTAGCAAGAACTCATTGAAAATTAACTCCTTTCTAAAATTTTCTCTTATACGTTTAAAGACATTTTTTTTTCATTAATGTTAATGTAAAAATTTTTAATTTTGCACCAAAAGAATCTTAGAAAACTTACCTAACCTTATTATAACAAGAACAATTTATTTTAGCCTAACCCAACTAAATATATTTTAGATTTGCTTACAATAATTTAATACTAAACAAACACAGTGAAATATATTTTTTTCGTTAGGTTCAGAATGATTTTGGCGAAATTATTGCATACACAAATTTTCACTTGTCCTATATGGCAAGATGAGCGTTGCTATTTAAGCCAAGATCGCAAGTTCTGCCTATTCGGCACGACATATATATATATATATATATATATATATATATATATATATATATATATATATATATATATATATATATATATATATATATATATTATTGTTTGTGAGAGAGATGATTATAATGAACCTAATTATCTAATAATCAACAGATTACCACATTCACATGTAGCCATTTAATACATGTATAATACTTAGGTAATAAAAATACCAGTATAGTATAGGATTATTGAACTGTTTGTAAGATTTATTCTTTACATATCTAAACATCACTATTTTAAATTGTCAACAAGAATAACTTTGTGATAATCTGGTGATTATCACAAAAAAATTATTATCAGTATTCTAAATAATTTTAAATGCGATTGCGGAAGCTTGTTAATCTGATTATATAAGCGATAGACCCGCATGGGTACCGCAGCGCATCGGGTAGGGGAAGGATGTAATCAGGTTCGATGCAAGGTAGAGGAGGGTATACCTGGAGGGTGTAAGGGGGATCAACGTCCCCCGCGGCCCGGCCCACGACCATTCCTCGCTGTGGATCAGGGACTGATCAACCAGGCTAGCTCCAGTTCCTTGGATTAAGGGTCCTTCATCCGTCATCTAGGTACCTCCCTTGAAGGCTTCTTATCTTTGAAGGTGTTCCTTGTAGTTACTTCTTCACCAGTAGCTACTTATCTACACTATTTTTCGCTAATTAAAGGATTATACGCACTTCCTTCGATCACACTTGAGTACTTTTCGTTTCCCAGGCGATATATGACCCCATAAATAATAATAATAATAATATTGAATTAGAACACCAACATCATTAATAATAATAATAATAAAATTAGAACACTAACAATAATAATAATAATAATATGATAGTAGTATTAATAATAATAGTAATAATAATAATAGTATTAATAAGCTATGAATAATAGAACAATATTAATTATAATTAATGATAGTATTAATAATAATGATAGTTATAATACTAAAAATTGATTAAACAGTAGTAGTATTAAAATACTAACAATAATAATAATAATGAGATAATATATACATATATAAGTACTGTGGTTACTACAACTAACAACAGCTGTCAGGAAAGACAATGTCAGTCAGAGTATAACTAACAACAGTTGTCAGGAAAGACGATGTCAGTCAGAGTATAACTAACAACAGTTGTCAGGAAAGACGATGTCAGTCAGAGTATAACTAACAACAGTTGTCAGGAAAGACGATGTCAGTCAGAGTATAACTAACAACAGTTGTCAGGAAAGACGATGTCAGTCAGAGTATAACTAACAACAGTTGTCAGGAAAGACGATGTCAGTCAGAGTATAACTAACAACAGTTGTCAGGAAAGACGATGTCAGTCAGAGTATAACTAACAACAGTTGTCAGGAAAGACGATGTCAGTCAGAGTATAACTAACAACAGTTGTCAGGAAAGACGATGTCAGTCAGAGTATAACTAACAACAGTTGTCAGGAAAGACGATGTCAGTCAGAGTATAACTAACAACAGTTGTCAGGAAAGACGATGTCAGTCAGAGTATAACTAACAACAGTTGTCAGGAAAGACGATGTCAGTCAGAGTATAACTAACAACAGTTGTCAGGAAAGACGATGTCAGTCAGAGTATAACTAACAACAGTTGTCAGGAAAGACGATGTCAGTCAGAGTATAACTAACAACAGTTGTCAGGAAAGACGATGTCAGTCAGAGTACAACTAACAACAGTTGTCAGGAAAGACGATGTCAGTCAGAGTATAACTAACAACAGTTGTCAGGAAAGACGATGTCAGTCAGAGTATAACTAACAACAGCTGTCAGGAAAGACGATGTCAGTCAGAGTATAACTAACAACAGTTGTCAGGAAAGACGATGTCAGTCAGAGTATAACTAACAACAGTTGTCAGGAAAGACGATGTCAGAGTATAACTAACAACAGTTGTCAGGAAAGACGATGTCAGTCAGAGTACAACTAACAACAGTTGTCAGGAAAGACGATGTCAGTCAGAGTATAACTAACAACAGTTGTCAGGAAAGACGATGTCAGTCAGAGTATAACTAACAACAGCTGTCAGGAAAGACGATGTCAGTCAGAGTATAACTAACAACAGCTGTCAGGAAAGACGATGTCAGTCAGAGTATAACTAACAACAGCTGTCAGGAAAGACGATGTCAGTCAGAGTATAACTAACAACAGCTGTCAGGAAAGACGATGTCAGTCAGAGTATAACTAACAACAGCTGTCAGGAAAGACGATGTCAGAGTATAACTAACAACAGCTGTCAGGAAAGACGATGTCAGTCAGAGTATAACTAACAACAGTTGTCAGGAAAGACGATGTCAGTCAGAGTATAACTAACAACAGTTGTCAGGAAAGACGATGTCAGTCAGAGTATAACTAACAACAGTTGTCAGGAAAGACGATGTCAGTCAGAGTATAACTAACAACAGCTGTCAGGAAAGACGATGTCAGTCAGAGTACAACTAACAACAGCTGTCAGGAAAGACGATGTCAGTCAGAGTACAACTAACAACAGTTGTCAGGAAAGACGATGTCAGTCAGAGTATAACTAACAACAGTTGTCAGGAAAGACGATGTCAGTCAGAGTATAACTAACAACAGTTGTCAGGAAAGACGATGTCAGTCAGAGTATAACTAACAACAGTTGTCAGGAAAGACGATGTCAGTCAGAGTATAACTAACAACAGTTGTCAGGAAAGACGATGTCAGTCAGAGTATAACTAACAACAGTTGTCAGGAAAGACGATGTCAGTCAGAGTATAACTAACAACAGTTGTCAGGAAAGACGATGTCAGTCAGAGTATAACTAACAACAGCTGTCAGGAAAGACGATGTCAGTCAGAGTACAACTAACAACAGCTGTCAGGAAAGACGATGTCAGTCAGAGTACAACTAACAACAGTTGTCAGGAAAGACGATGTCAGTCAGAGTACAACTAACAACAGTTGTCAGGAAAGACGATGTCAGTCAGAGTACAACTAACAACAGCTGTCAGGAAAGACGATGTCAGTCAGAGTATAACTAACAACAGTTGTCAGGAAAGACGATGTCAGTCAGAGTATAACTAACAACAGTTGTCAGGAAAGACGATGTCAGTCAGAGTACAACTAACAACAGCTGTCAGGAAAGACGATGTCAGTCAGAGAATAACTAACAACAGTTGTCAGGAAAGACGATGTCAGTCAGAGTATAACTAACAACAGTTGTCAGGAAAGACGATGTCAGTCAGAGTATAACTAACAACAGTTGTCAGGAAAGACGATGTCAGTCAGAGTATAACTAACAACAGTTGTCAGGAAAGACGATGTCAGTCAGAGTATAACTAACAACAGTTGTCAGGAAAGACGATGTCAGTCAGAGTACAACTAACAACAGTTGTCAGGAAAGACGATGTCAGAGTATAACTAACAACAGTTGTCAGGAAAGACGATGTCAGTCAGAGTACAACTAACAACAGTTGTCAGGAAAGACGATGTCAGTCAGAGTATAACTAACAACAGTTGTCAGGAAAGACGATGTCAGTCAGAGTACAACTAACAACAGCTGTCAGGAAAGACGATGTCAGTCAGAGTATAACTAACAACAGTTGTCAGGAAAGACGATGTCAGTCAGAGTATAACTAACAACAGCTGTCAGGAAAGACGATGTCAGTCAGAGTATAACTAACAACAGTTGTCAGGAAAGACGATGTCAGTCAGAGTATAACTAACAACAGCTGTCAGGAAAGACGATGTCAGTCAGAGTATAACTAACAACAGTTGTCAGGAAAGACGATGTCAGTCAGAGTACAACTAACAACAGTTGTCAGGAAAGACGATGTCAGTCAGAGTACAACTAACAACAGCTGTCAGGAAAGACGATGTCAGTCAGAGTATAACTAACAACAGTTGTCAGGAAAGACGATGTCAGTCAGAGTATAACTAACAACAGCTGTCAGGAAAGACGATGTCAGTCAGAGTATAACTAACAACAGTTGTCAGGAAAGACGATGTCAGTCAGAGTATAACTAACAACAGCTGTCAGGAAAGACGATGTCAGTCAGAGTATAACTAACAACAGTTGTCAGGAAAGACGATGTCAGTCAGAGTACAACTAACAACAGTTGTCAGGAAAGACGATGTCAGTCAGAGTACAACTAACAACAGCTGTCAGGAAAGACGATGTCAGTCAGAGTATAACTAATGACTATGTTTTACGTATCTCCAAATATTTATTCCCTCAATCAGCTGCAATAATCCCAGCGATTTATTACGTATTTCATCATTTAAAAAAATGTTTTATTAATTGGCGGAACAACAAGTGGTTGTGTCAGTAGAGGAGGCAGAAGCAGCTGCTTCATTTGCATAAGTAAATAACAGACTGATTATACTCTTAATTGTGTTCCTACGTAACCTGCCGTATACATTTGCATATAGTTTCTGTTATAGGGAGTGAAGCGAGCGCTTACTGCCTCTCCTCGCTTTATCTTACCTCTAACACGCTGGAAGTTTTTTTTTTATATGTATAACTGTGTGTTATTACGTAGTTTAGTGTTGTGTGTGTTATTGTATTGTGAGGTTTTGCTGTATTGTGGGGTATCGGTGTTGAATTGTAGTGTCAAGGCAAACTCAAGTTAATTGTACTTTTGTAGTGTGAGATATTTTATAGTCTGGTATTGGTGTAATATCTTAATTTGATTGTATTGTATTATGTGGTATATAATGTTTAGTATTGTGTTGTATTGTGAGGCATTGTGTGGTATTGCACTGTTTGGTACAGTATTTCATTGTGCTGTGGGTATTTTTGTATTGTGTGAAACTGTGTATTGTGTGGTATTGTTGTGTTGTATTTTTTTGCACCTTCTTGCCTTGTAAAGCTGCGTACTGTATATTTTTTGTTGTATTGTGAAGTAGAGGATAAGGTTTAGTTATGTTAGATTGCTGTTTACAACGTTATGTTGAGCTGCATCTCATTCTCTTTGGTTGATCTGGTTTGACATCGCCATTTCGTTGGTGGGTCACCGGTGTTTTTGGTTGGCTGGCTAATGAGGCTTGACCTGCCTTCCAAGACACCCCTCTTCCTCTCCCCTCGTCTTAGGTCACTGGGGAAGGTCAGACAAGCGCTGGCTGGGTGGTAATGGTGGCATCGATTAAGACATAGGATAGCTTTATTTGGATCCCCAAGACACCGGCTCAGGGGGAGTTTTACGAGCGGGCTTTTGCGCTGGAGATTTTCTTTTTCTTACGACCATTGTGCTGTCGAATTGGTTTAACTTCGTGTGAGGGGGTATTGAGTTTTTCTTATATGCTTGTTTGTATATGTTATATATCTAGTGATGGTTCAGGGGGATCATCGCCCCCGCGAGTTGGTCCTCACGCTAAGGAAATATTACATGAATTAAAGAGTAACAAGAAATGAAGGTAAGTGTATACTTAAGGTGTTTAGATTGCTAATGTATTTTTGAAGGTTAGTTTAAGTCAGGGGTTCCTAACCTTTTTACGATTACAGACCTTTAATGGATTGTATACACAAATAACCCGTATATAGGAGAGAGAGGAGCTCACGACGACGTTTCGGACCGACTTGGATTGCCCAGTTTGTGTCCATACTCTCCTTCACCAGACTGTGGAATCATCATCATCAACAAGGCTGTTAGGTACCAGAATGACTTCAAAAGATGTCAATAGTTTAGTTTTACATGTGGATAGGTGTCAACGGCACAGCTGATAGTTTATTCTGATCTAACAGTAACTTTGTTTTAAAATTGTTCAGAGATCGAGTCCCATACCCCCATTATTTGGTTACCATACCCCCATTATTTGGTTACCATACCCCCATTATTTGGTTACCATACCCCCATTATTTGGTTACCATATCCCCATTATTTGGTTACCATACCCCCATTATTTGGTTACCATACCCCCATTATTTGGTTACCATATCCCCATTATTTAGTTACCATACCCTCATTATTTGGTTACCATATCCCCATTATTTAGTTACCATACCCCCATTAGGTTACCATATCCCCATTATTTAGTTACCATACCCCCATTATTTGGTTACCATATCCCCATTATTTAGTTACCATACCCCCATTATTTGGTTACCATACCCCCATTATTTGGTTACCATATCCCCATTATTTAGTTACCATACCCCCATTATTTGGTTACCATATCCCCATTATTTAGTTACCATACCCCCATTATTTGGTTACCATACCCCCATTATTTGGTTACCATATCCCCATTATTTAGTTACCATATCCCCATTATTTAGTTACCATATCCCCATTATTTGGTTACCATACCCCCATTATTTGGTTACCATACCCCCATTATTTGGTTACCATATCCCCATTATTTAGTTACCATATCCCCATTATTTGGTTACCATACCCCCATTATTTGGTTACCATATCCCCATTATTTAGTTACCATATCCCCATTATTTAGTTACCATATCCCCATTATTTGGTTACCATACCCCCATTATTTAGTTACCATATCCCCATTATTTGGTTACCATACCCCCATTATTTGGTTACCATACCCCCATTATTTGGTTACCATATCCCCATTATTTGGTTACCATATCCCCATTATTTGGTTACCATATCCCCATTATTTGGTTACCATATCCCCATTATTTGGTTACCATATCCCCATTATTTGGTTACCATACCCCCATTATTTGGTTACCATATCCCCATTATTTAGTTACCATATCCCCATTATTTGGTTACCATACCCCCATTATTTGGTTACCATATCCCCATTATTTAGTTACCATATCCCCATTATTTGGTTACCATACCCCCATTATTTGGTTACCATATCCCCATTATTTAGTTACCATATCCCCATTATTTAGTTACCATATCCCCATTATTTGGTTACCATACCCCCATTATTTAGTTACCATATCCCCATTATTTGGTTACCATACCCCCATTATTTAGTTACCATATCCCCATTATTTGGTTACCATACCCCCATTATTTGGTTACCATACCCCCATTATTTGGTTACCATATCCCCATTATTTGGTTACCATATCCCCATTATTTGGTTACCATATCCCCATTATTTGGTTACCATATCCCCATTATTTGGTTACCATATCCCCATTATTTGGTTACCATACCCCCATTATTTGGTTACCATATCCCCATTATTTGGTTACCATATCCCCATTATTTGGTTACCATACCCCCATTATTTGGTTACCATACCCCCATTATTTGGTTACCATACCCCCATTATTTGGTTACCATACCCTGGTGTATGGATGCCCTGGTTAAAGCTATTGCTAGTTTAACCGTCTCATAACATTAAGGAGCCTTGAAGCTAGTGAAGGACTCTTGACTAGAGTAATGGGAACTATGCTCCCATTCTTCGGGTCAAGAGCCTTTCACTGTGCTCCCAGTCTTCGGGTCAAGAGCCCTTCACTATGCTCCCATTCTTCGGGTCAAGAGCCTTTCACTATGCTCCCAGTCTTCGGGTCAAGAGCCCTTCACTATGCTCCCAGTCTTCGGGTCAAGAGCCCTTCACTATGCTCCCATTCTTCGGGTCAAGAGCCTTTCACTATGCTCCCAGTCTTCGGGTCAAGAGCCCTTCACTATGCTCCCAGTCTTCGGGTCAAGAGCCCTTCACTATGCTCCCATTCTTCGGGTCAAGAGCCTTTCACTATGCTCCCAGTCTTCGGGCCAAGAGCCCTTCACTATGCTCCCAGTCTTCGGGCCAAGAGCCCTTCACTATGCTCCCAGTCTTCGGGTCAAGAGCCCTTCACTATGCTCCCAGTCTTCGGGTCAAGAGTCCTTCACTATGCTCCCAGTCTTCGGGTCAAGAGCCCTTCACTATGCTCCCAGTCTTCGGGTCAAGAGTCCTTCACTATGCTCCCAGTCTTCGGGTCAAGAGTCCTTCACTATGCTCCCAGTCTTCGGGTCAAGAGTCCTTCACTATGCTCCCAGTCTTCGGGTCAAGAACCCTTCACTATGCTCCCAGTCTTCGGGTCAAGAGTCCTTCACTATGCTCCCAGTCTTCGGGTCAAGAACCCTTCACTATGCTCCCAGTCTTCGGGTCAAGAGCCCTTCACTATGCTCCCAGTCTTCGGGTCAAGAGTCCTTCACTATGCTCCCAGTCTTCGGGTCAAGAACCCTTCACTATGCTCCCAGTCTTCGGGTCAAGAACCCTTCACTATGCTCCCAGTCTTCGGGTCAAGAACCCTTCACTATGCTCCCAGTCTTCGGGTCAAGAACCCTTCACTATGCTCCCAGTCTTCGGGTCAAGAGTCCTTCACTATGCTCCCAGTCTTCGGGCCCTTCACTATGCTCCCAGTCTTCGGGTCAAGAGCCCTTCACTATGCTCCCAGTCTTCGGGTCAAGAACCCTTCACTATGCTCCCAGTCTTCGGGAACCCTTCACTATGCTCCCAGTCTTCGGGGTCAATGCTCCCAGTCCTTCACTATGCTCCCAGTCTTCGGGTCAAGAGCCCTTCACTATGCTCCCAGTCTTCGGGGAACCCTTCAGTCTTCGGGTCAAGAACCCTTCACTATGCTCCCAGTCTTCGGGTCAAGAGTCCTTCACTATGCTCCCAGTCTTCGGGTCAAGAGTCCTTCACTATGCTCCCAGTCTTCGGGGTCAAGCTCCCAGTCTTCAGGGGTCGGTCAAGAACCCTTCACTATGCTCCCAGTCTTCGGGTCAAGAGTCCTTCACTATGCTCCCAGTCTTCGGGTCAAGAGCCCTTCACTATGCTCCCAGTCTTCGGGTCAAGAACCCTTCACTATGCTCCCAGTCGGGTCAAGAGTCCTTCACTATGCTCCCAGTCTTCGGGTCAAGAGTCCTTCACTATGCTCCCAGTCTTCGGGTCAAGAGCCCTTCACTATGCTCCCAGTCTTCGGGTCAAGAGCCTTTCACTATGCTCCCAGTCTTCGGGTCAAGAGCCCTTCACTATGCTCCCAGTCTTCGGGTCAAGAGCCCTTCACTATGCTCCCAGTCTTCGGGTCAAGAGCCCTTCACTATGCTCCCAGTCTTCGGGTCAAGAGTCCTTCACTATGCTCCCAGTCTTCGGGTCAAGAGTCCTTCACTATGCTCCCAGTCTTCGGGTCAAGAGTCCTTCACTATGCTCCCAGTCTTCGGGTCAAGAGCCCTTCACTATGCTCCCAGTCTTCGGGTCAAGAGCCCTTCACTATGCTCCCAGTCTTCGGGTCAAGAGCCCTTCACTATGCTCCCAGTCTTCGGGTCAAGAGCCCTTCACTATGCTCCCAGTCTTCGGGTCAAGAGCCCTTCACTATGCTCCCAGTCTTCGGGTCAAGAGCCCTTCACTATGCTCCCAGTCTTCGGGTCAAGAGTCCTTCACTATGCTCCCAGTCTTCGGGTCAAGAACCCTTCACTATGCTCCCAGTCTTCGGGTCAAGAGTCCTTCACTATGCTCCCAGTCTTCGGGTCAAGAGCCCTTCACTATGCTCCCAGTCTTCGGGTCAAGAGCCCTTCACTATGCTCCCAGTCTTCGGGTCAAGAGTCCTTCACTATGCTCCCAGTCTTCGGGTCAAGAGCCCTTCACTATGCTCCCAGTCTTCGGGTCAAGAGTCCTTCACTATGCTCCCAGTCTTCGGGTCAAGTTTGATTGTCATTCTCTGGTGCTGTTTAATCATTTATTTTTCTAATATTTATTGTATTGTTTTATATCTTTACCTGCTGCTCTCCCTCCCTACCTCTCTCCCTCCCTCTCTCCCTCGCTTCCTCTCTCCCTCCCTCCCACGCTTCCTCTCTCCCTTCCTCTCATATCTCACTATCCTCCCCCCCTTTCACATGCCTTACCTCTTATCTCCCCTCTCCCACACATGTTTCACCTATCCTCCCTCCACATACCTCGTCTTTACTCTCCCTTCCTTCACCCTCTCTTTCTTATTTTTCTCACCAGCTCTTCTGCACCTCCTTCAAAATATGTTTCTTCCCTCCATCCCCCTCCCCTTCCCTCTCTCTTGCAAAATTGTTTCTTCCCTCCCTCCCTCCCTCCTTCAGAATTGTTCCCTCCCTCCCTCCCTCGTGTGAGGGCACACGTGACGTTGCTCTCCCTGATGGAGTTACCGTGTAAACTTGGGAACTTGACTAATTCCCACCCCGCCTTCCTTATTCCCATTCCCACTCCCCTATCCCCCGTCTATCCACCCTTTCAAAAAATCACTTCACTGTTCCGACCAAGTCATGCGTTTGTCCACCTTTTTTTTATATCGACATTCCCATTCCCATTCCAGTTCTCAGTTTCTCCTCGTCAACGTCAGCTACTCCTGCCTTCCAATTTCCGCTCTTATTCCCATTCCACTGATCCTCCATTTATTCCCATTTTGCTCGTATTTCCTCCCTTTCTCTGTTCTCTCTTCCATTCTTAATTTTTCAGTCTCTCCATTTCTTACCTCCTCTCTCTCATCTCCGCTTCTTTCTTCCCTTTCCCACCTTCATTTCTGTTTCTGTTTCTTATCCCTCTCAGGTTCCATGGCCTTTACTTTCTGAATATAGGGTCATTGTCGTCCACGTGCTCCTAGGGCCATTGTCGTCCACGTGGCCCTACGGGCATTGTCCACGTGATCCTAGGGACATTGTCGTCCACGTGGCCTTAGGGCGATCGTCGTCTTCGTGGCTCTTGACCATTGTCGTCCTCGGGGTTCATGGGCCATTGTCGTTCACGTGGTCCTAGGGTCATATTCGTCCATGCAATTCTATGGCCATTGTTCACGTGGCCCTAGGGCCATTGTCGTCCACGTGGCCCTGGAGCCATTGTTCTCTAGGCAGTAAGGCCTTTGTCGTCCCCGGTGTCATAGGGCCTTTGTCCTTCTGTTCCCTCTCTTCCACCTATTCCTCCCTCTCATCCCCTCCTATTCCCTTTCTCTTCCCCTCCTACTCCCACTCCTCCCCCTCTCTCCTCCACTAGAGCCATCACACAGTATAGCAGCCTCCACTCTAGCTGCCCACCACTTATTATTGCACCGCTTGCCCTGACTCCAGTGGACACTCCTGTTTTTACCACAAATTTGCCGACTTGGCATGATAATAAAAGTCCACCACATAGTCAGCCACTGGTGTCAGCCACGGTTGTCAGTCACTTGTGACAGCCACTGTTTTCAGCTAATGGCGTCAGTCACTGGTGTCAGCTAATGGTGTCAGTCACTGGTGACAGCCACTGGTGACAGCCATTGTTGTCAGCTAATGGTGACAGTCACTGGTATTAGCCGCTGTTGTCAGCCGCTGTTGTCAACTAATGGTGTCAGCCACTGGTATCAGCCGCTGTTGTCAGCCACTGATGACAGCCAGTGGTGTCAGGCAGGCAGAAGGACCCAGCAGTGTGAGTGGGAGCAGTAAAACACTGCAGCTGGTGTATATGTATTGTGTGTGGCAGTGTATACAAGCCAGGGTAAAAAACATACATACTCTGGATTTTTCCCATTTTTCCTGTGTTTTAGTTTCCCATTCTTTCTCCTATTTTTTTTTTTCCTTTCTCCCATGTTGTGGTTGCTTTCATTCATTCATTGCATTCCTTGCATTTCATTCCTAGTTTTATCAGCAGTTTTCATTGATGTCATGAGATTCATGATTCTGTTCCACCTTTGCCTCTGTTGCTTTCATTTCTTTCCTGCTGTCACTTATTCATTTATTCATTCATGACTTTCATTCTTTGCTTTCATTCATTACTTGCTTTCGTTCATTCATTTTTTTAGCAATCCTTATTTTCTTCCATTTATTCTTTGCTTGCTCTCATTACTTTCATTTATCTTGTGATTTCATGCCATCTGTTTTTTTTTTATTCCATCATTTCTTTTATTCTAGCCTTGCTTTCATTTCTTCTCTTCCTTCATTCCATCATTACTTTTATGCTAGTTTTGCTTCCATTTCTTCCTCGTTTTCATGAACGAGATACATCTGGCAGCTGTTGCTGATTAGCAACAGGATACGTTCAAATTGCCCGAGTATCACTTGTAATAATAACACTGATAATAATAATAATAATAATAATAATAATAATAATCTTTATTTCTACAAGTACGTGATACAACTTATACAGACCATAGCTGCCGTCAATGATGGGAATTGTTGATGTTGTTAATATGGCAGCATGAATCATTGAGCTTGATGTATTGTGTATGAGAGAGAGAGAGAGAATCATTCCTAGAATGACTCGAGTCTGGACCATGTTCGTACAGCTTGTAAACGTTGATGCAATAAAGCCAGTTGACCAAAAAGAATAGAAAGACACAAAGAGAGAGCTGGACAGATACCTAAAGTCAGTGCCGGATCAGCCAGGCTGTGGCTCGTACGTTGGACTGCGTGCGGCCAGCAGTAACAGCCTAGTTGATCAGGCCCTGATCCATCGGGAGGCCTGGTCATGGACCGGGCCGTGGGGGCGTTGATCCCCGGAATAACCTCTAGGTAACCTCCAGGTATACCGTGGCAGGAGTAATACACGGATAACCCTCACGACGTTTCGCTCAGACTTGGACTAGTTAATGTACCGAAATGTCATAATTTTCGTTCTGTGTGCGGTTATTTGTGTCAGTTGATCAAATGAAATCTCTGGCTCACAGCTGGCTCCAACCTCATCATGTTCCCTCTCTGCAGGTTCCATAACAATAGACATTTGAGGGTAATGCTAGGTAAGGCTTCCAGATGAGCTGAGGTGGGTAACAGCTCTTAGCTTGTAAATAAAAGTAAGAACTCTTAATTAACCTAACCCTATAGAACTAACCTTCTGTGTATGTGAGAGAGAGAGAGGGAGAGAGAGAGAGAGAGGTGGGAGTGACAATGAGTGATTGGGGTGTTGGAAGATGCGGGCAGTGGAGGGGCGGCAGTGTGGTAAATAGAGATGTCTGATGGAGTATGACGTGAGAGGGAATGAGAAAGGGGAAAGTATAATGTGTGTATGTATGTGCGTGCATGTATGCTGTGTATATGTATATGTGTACATGTATGCTGTGTATGTGTACATGTATGTTGTGTATGCATGTATGTGTGTGTTTGTATGTGTGTGCATGTATATCGTGTGTGCATGTATGTGTATATGTTTTGTGTGTATGTATGTGTGCATGTATGTGTATGCATGTATGTTGTGTATGTATATATGTGCAAGTATGTGTGTACATGCATGTTGCGTGTATGTATGTATGTGTGTGTGTGTGTGTTTGCGTACCGAGGTGTAGACGCACTAAGTTTGCTTTAATTCTTATTTTCTGGATATGAAACATTCTTGTTGGTGGTGTACAAGTAAATTGGAGCCCTAATGACCCGTCACGTGCAGTGAGCAGGCATTAAACCTAACAACAGGTAGTTATCTCTGGCACTGATTATCCAGATAGCAGACAGTGTGTCACCAGCACACAGGCTGACCAACAGACCAGCCCATAGATTCACCAGATAAGTTGGCGCCTGTATAGCGGCCACACAGACAGATTGGCGCCTGTATAGCAGCCACACAGAGAGACAGGCGCTTGTACAGAGGCCACACAGACAAATAGGCGCCTGTATAGCAGCCACACAGACAGACAGGCGCTTGTACACAGACACACAGGCGACATAGCCTGTGGAGTGGAGAATATTCCTCCCTGACCTATATTGCCAACATAAACAATGCTAATAATAATAATAATAATATTAGTAATAATATTAATGATAATAATAAGCTAAATAATAGAGCTAATGTTCACCTCAGTGAGCATAAATCACCATGTCTATATAAAACTGATTTTTTTTCCTGCCATGTACTAACGTAGTTTGTGTTTAACAGAAAGTTTAAGTAAACGCTCCTGGGAATTAGTTAGGTTTAGAGCCTATCGACTGTCCTCACGTGGGTCATTGTGGCTGCATGTCATCTCTTCACTGTCAATTAAGATGATTACAGCTTTTCAAATGTAGAACACTGGTCACAGACCGGGCCGCGGGGGCGTTGACCCCCGGAACTCTCTCCAGGTAAACTCTCCAGGTAATACCCCGAGAGATATATACTTTTTTTTTCACTGTGTGTATATGTCTTACTTCCTGCTACCTGTGGTTAACTATAGCCGATTCCAGGGCTCATTGGCACCGCGGCCTTGTTCCAGACCAGTCCTCTTAGTTGATGGCTTGATCAACAGGCTGTTGGCGCTAGCCGCACTAAATCT